>NW_006267370.1:740258-1001322 GCF_000300575.1 Agaricus bisporus var. bisporus H97 | reverse complement strand
TCGGGTTTTATTTTCAATCTTTGGTTACGGTTGGTATTCATTACTTTATCAAAGCGCTCCTTCTGGGCGGACTTTGGCTTTCCTTCCAATCCTTTTGATCAATTGCTTATTGTTCGTTGCATAATCTTGTCTGGGTTCCCCTCCGTCCGTTTGCCCGAGTTGCAGACTATATCTGCTCAAAACGCCTCCTTTAACTAGTAAACTCCCGTAACCAGGTGCAGCTACGGGGATTCCAGTAATGTCTGCTTTATCTCATCTTGTTCGCTGTCGAAAAAAATTCTCTCCTGATGTATACATTAGAATAAGTCTTATAGTAATATGTATTGATTTCTCTCGGTTACATGAAATCAAGGGTCGAGGCTCCCTCGTCAAATTGTCAAATTCACCGTTTCTCACCAAGCACTTCTTTGAATGCACAAAGTGTAAAGGCCGTGAGACACTGCATTGAGCCTCCGGCGTTCCCCTGTCGTCGTCCCCATGTGGCGTAGAGGGAGGCACACACACATTCAGTTGTAAGTACCGCAATTCACGGCATTCCCTTGTTCACCTTACCACACCCCGGTTCACGCATGAACAAAGAACATGGTAACGTCACGGGTCATCCTCCCGCCCAAAAGGCAAAACATTCAGGATAATTAAAGTCAAAAAATAATGGGTTCTTGTTTTTTTTCTTTCTTCTTTGTATTCGTTCTAACTTCCAAGCGATTTACGACCACTCGATCACGACATTGACGGAACTCGCCCTTTGTTTTTTCTTTTTCTTTTTCTTTTCTAGAAATCCTGTTCCCGTATAAGTAAATGATCGTTTCCGGAAATGGGTTTTTCCCATTCGTTATTGGACACTGGACAGTCGATCGTATCAGATATTCGCGGCTTTGCCCCCTTTTTACCAAACGCGAGGGGAGCGAGGTAATTGAATGGGCATGAAGATGGAATGTTACTTAAGACGCTTGCGTTAAAGAATTAGACGCAGGTTCGCCACTAAGAGAAAGTCGATTTTATCGGACATGATCAACGATAGAGGGTTTTTCTTTATTTTCTAGATTATCAAAAACGAATAAGGTTAAAAGGATTTCCCATCGCGGGACGATCCTACACAAGGTCACCGAATAACCAAAGCAGTCAAGCTTATACGAAGTAGCACGTCACATTTATAAAACGAGTCAAGTTGAGGGATTGATGAATGTTTTCTTCGCGCGTTGCTCCTTGATTAAAAATACAGGGCCCTTTGCTCTTATAACGTGAATAATTATGACTATCTAGGAGTCAAAGTGATGCGATCCGCTATCGACTATTTGACCGATGTACGTCCGCTGATGGGTTCACCATAGACTTCTTGACTGGAGGCTCACAAAAAAGCCTGGTAAAGCTTCGTCACCTAAGAAATCTTCTTCAGGATGATGAAAGAACTTCTTGTGAGTAATGACGGCTAGTTTCGGTCTCCGACATCTCTCCATCGAACATCAGTGGCATCATGCATCGCGGGCTTATGCGCTCAGTGAGCGCCATACGATTTTAGATTCGATGGCTATCCATACTGTTCATCATCAGTGTGGCTGTTTTGTTTCAAGGGGTCTCCGTCATGCGGAGCGGATCTGCGGCAAAGCGTTGAATATATGAATGACGCCGCATCGAATGGTTAATACAATCCCAGAGTCATCATACACGCAGTAGGTGAGTACCACCAACTCGTCCTTGGTTGGGTATGGAGCGTGGGAAGCCGATGAGAATCACCAGAGAAGATCGATACTCCCTGCAGCAACCAGAGTCTTCATCTCCTTACGAAGATTGATACCCAAGAATTCCCCGTCTGGACCGTACAGTGGTGTCACAGTCAGATGTCCACTCAATCTACGGTATTTTAGTTGATTCTCCGCGCCGTTCCTGTTTCCTTTTAAGGTCAAAAGTCTGGGAATCACCGCAATTTCCCGGAGTATCGAGATTCCACTCGGTGGCAAAGATCTTCTCTCTGGTTTTGAATTTTTTCCGATACGTCCAACCACGAGGCATAAAGTACTCATTTCCAGGTAGCATGGTTGGACTGTAGGCTACTCTAACTTGGGTTTGCATAAGACGCCGGTAAGCTTGATTCCAAAGCAGGGAGGAACAAGAGCAAATTAGACGGTGCGGACCAATCGAACAGTCGCTGATGCTTTGCTTACCATTTGTAAAAGCGGCGAGAGTTCAGCTGAATCTGGCAGCCGTACTCGGCCCGCGCCCTTTCCTTGCATTATTCCTCGACCGACCTGGACAAGAATGGATATATTATGATGCGGATTTTGGAGCATAAGATGAAAACAGCGTCGGAAATTGCTTATGAAGAACGCGCTCCTCTTGCCTTTGTAGTAGCCGGCTATCTTTTTTCATATTTTATTGCTTCCATTGGCGCTTGTTGCAGTCATTAACACCAGCGCATCAGCGCTAGCATTCCTTTCGGAAATACTTAACATCCAGGCAACATCTCACTTGCAGCAATAGCTTGAAACACACATGGGCCTCCGTGGGGAGGAGTGAGATAGCGATGCCATACCCTCCCAGAGTTACTTCTGAGCGTTCCTCTATCTGATGGTAGCCCGGACTGAAGTAAGTAGTTTATAGGCAACTATGACGCTTTAGGTCTCAGGCATCAGGGTTATCCTCCCGTTGTGTAATTCAGGAGTACAAGTCTATATAAGGTTGAGTTATGGGAGAAGTTCCAAGCTACGAATGAAACTGGTTGAGAGCGCTAGTTACGATCCAAGGCCGGATTTGACCACAATTAAAAGAAGCTTCCACTGATCAGGGATTTACTTATCCGTTAGATGAACACCCATATTTAATTGACCGTACTTTGGGATTCCAACTTCTTGTCGTGGTATTATTGCCTGCAATTCAGAGCAAACCGTACCGAAATACCAGGTACTATGACAACATTTGACGCATTGATCATCGATGAAACTTGGTACGAGAAGCACTTGATGCATAGCCTCCTGCCATGGTATTATTAGTTACCGTAACGATTGATTACGATAAGGACGGAAGATGTTTGATGGATAGACCGGATGGTTGAAAACTAAAAAACTATGAAGATCTAGGCTACTGCCGTAGTCACTGTATTCCCTGACCTAAAATTTTAGGTCGATTGAGTGTCGCATGAGTTGACTAGCCCCCAACCTCGAGAACTTTTATGACAATGGTCAAAGGTATGCGCGCAAAATCACCTCACAGAATTGTGTTAACCATCAAGGGGGTTCTTGGTTAACATCGTGTTTGATGGGAAATATCTGGGGAGAACACTATAGAGAATCAGTACATCCGCCGAGACCGAGGAAATAAGTCAGCAGCAAGTATGTAGCTGAAAATAACGAGAAGATTCAGGTCCATGATAAATCCGAATGGAATATAATCCCGAGTCTTTGGGATGGTAAACATGACCATCTTAAGGGGATAACGGACCAAGTAATTGAGGTCACATTCCATTCATAACACCGCGTTCTGTTCGTTTCCTCTCAAATGGAATGTATTTGTGCGGAGAGGCTCCATGGTTCTTATCTTGAGAATGCGTTTCAGTGTTGTAACGCTAGTCAGGACTAGTCACGAAGCATGAAAAGTCACATTAGAGTAAACACACTGAGGGGAGATTGACTTTAACCATTGGCCCAGAGCCGAAAACAAAGCTCGTGAAACATATCCGGCATCCATGAGTGTCTGGCGACCTACGTTCGAAAGGAGCGACAGTGTCGGGCAAGATCACGTTGCCAAGTAAAACTCCGCACTTTATCCTGGAACTTACCCACGCATTCAGCACAATCATTCAACGAAATTGATCGATTCAACAACCTCTACTAGTTCTACTTATCTTTGACTTATCTTTGGATCATTGCATGAGGGTGATATTATCAGATGATATCATGGATAATGAACATACCGAGTCCCGAGGGAAGAAGAGGTCAAAATTTAATGCAAGCCACCTGGCTGAGATAGATCATCCACCCCACCCTGGGCTGGGCTGGGCTGCACAAGCACCGGTTTTGAAGCTTACGTATCATCATACCTATGTGAAGCAATCGAGAATGCTTTAAAAGGAGAGCGCAATGCGTTCAATGCCTCGCAACAAGGGGCTTACGATTCAGGAGCTCAGAGTTTGCATGCGTATTCACGGCGTGACACCTAAGAACAACGTCGATGAACTCAAGGACTTCGAGATGTGCATTTTACTTCACACAACAACTGTGTGAAGGAATGACTGTTAATAGAACAATCAACGATCGGTAGATGACCTAAAAGGGAAAATGTACGGGGTTTCTGATCATGAACCGTCCCTGACATGGACAGGTGGAGAAACTCTGACATATTATGTCGAAAAGTGATTGCAAATTCATAGCTTTGAAATGAGGCATGTCAATGCTATGACAGTCGAGTGGCAGGGAAGCTGTTTGCACAGCGTATGCCTATTGTTTTCGCTCCCTTGCGTGCTATTCCTTCTTGGTCAGTACGTCAGAGATCTGCCTATGAATAAACCACAACCATGAAAAGGTTTGGCTCGTGGAGATAGATGAACAATAACGATACGGACTATGTCCAGAAGTATAAAACATAACAATGACACAGGCAGAATCATACCTAGTCAACACCCATACGCTGATCCTTCCAAATCAGACTGATTCGAGCTCCTGAGGTCGTCGAGTTAGCACTCTGCCACGTGTATATGTCGATGGTATGAGAAAGGCTTCTCTGACGAGAGCCGCTGAGCCGGTCTGATCAGAAATTTCAACTCGTCAGGTGGAAGGTATATATATTGGTGCCCACGATACTTTCGGCGATAATTTCGGATATATAAAGAGAACGCCATGATTGTACATCCGTCAATATCGCTGTGAACGGGAAGCGGGAACTTGAACAGAGACAATGCTGACATTGTCTCATGATAGAAAGCAGGGAATTCGTAAGATCGGTGTGACCTTCACTGTACTCACTTCACGGGAACAAAAACGATCAGAAAAATCGCAACAATCGGCGCACCGATCGTCGGCCAACATGAGAAGAAGTGGCCCCCGGGCGGGGATAACCATACCATAACCATACCCTTCTGGATTTACGGTATGCTACCCAAGGAAAAATCACAAGCTCTCTGATTCTTCAGTGCCACAGCAATCACCACCGGCTCCGGGCCACTAGTGCGCGAATAGCTCGATATATACATCAGAAGCCATCCACACTCACGCCTTGGGCAGATGATGCCTGGATTGCACCCGAGGGCATAAATCTTATCCTCCATTGATTCCAAATGCTGTACTCCCAAATGTCCTTTCGGGTGATCGATCGAGCAAAACACAAGCTCATGAGGCCGACATCAGAGGCCAACGCATCGGAATTGAAACCCTAGATTATATTACTGGTTCACGGAGAAACGCGTATGCGTCGAACGACTCGAAGCCGAAGAAGGTTAACTTCACTGACAGTACTTTACACCAAATACAAGAGCTCACGTTCCGATAAAGGGCCACGAATAAGTTTCTTTTCCTATTTTTACGACAACATTCTCGGCGTCAATGGATCCTATCAATGGAGAGGAAAGTTGATCTTTGAAGCGGTGATTCATCTGTGCAATCAGCCCTTCTGGAAGACCAGGTATCGTGACGAAATTTGCGGGGATCTCGGTTTTCGATGGGTATCGCGGAGTAATTTGTTCACGGTTGAATAACGAAACAGAGCCGGATGGAGCCTCGCCAATGGTGGGATCAGATCCCACCGGGTCAAGGCAATGATCGAGGAGAGCCCAAGCGACAGATGCATGAAAACGCGGGCGGGCGTAATATGCACGCTGCCGCAAGCTTTCAATGAGTGGTTTAAGGTCGCAACACAGCCTGTTGAGCTGAGAGAAATGGTAAGGCCATAAACCTGGAGGTGGGATAAAACGGACCTCGTGATGGCCGGCACCAATCTCCATCACCAGAAAGGTGCGTGTATGCTCGTCATTGCGTAGTTCCGCGAACGACGTAAATGAGAGTGCGAACCTTATTCATGGTTTGGTATTCGATTTAGCTATGACGGATGAGAGAATACTTACGGAGAACATTTCGCTAGTTTCCTGATCGCTTGTCTAAATTCTTCTTTCTGGTGAGCTCTGATGGAAAATGGGCGCGTTAGGGATATGTGGAGCTCAAGCTGATGTTTCCTGTCGGTTTGACCTGACGTGAAACTATTAAGCGTCGCGAACCGCACGTTTTGCCTCAGCAACAGCTGTCTCCAAGAGGGAATATAGCGTATGTGATTTAGTGATTGTGATTGAC
Organism: Agaricus bisporus var. bisporus H97; assembly: GCF_000300575.1. Lineage (NCBI taxonomy): Eukaryota > Fungi > Basidiomycota > Agaricomycetes > Agaricales > Agaricaceae > Agaricus > Agaricus bisporus. The sequence goes on along the minus strand of NW_006267370.1, from coordinate 995,050 downwards.
ACGTAGACATGAGCAGCCCAATTGCCGTCTGTGTGAGGCGTTGACCTCGTGCGACCTTGATGCAGGGAGGGGTTGTCTATAGGGGCTGGTAGGACGAGGTTTGGTGATAATACGGGGAGTTTTCTGTGGAATATTCGGTGAGTGAGGCTAGGTCACAAGAAAGACCAAGAGTCACACTTTTTCTTGGGAGGTGGGATATCGACTTGCGCCGTTTCATCGCTGGAGGAATCATAGTCAACGATGGCACTGGCATGTCTTTTCATGTGAACAAGGTACAAAGTGGAGAAGGCGAGAAATTGGTGGATCGGTCAAGAACACAGATGAGCGTGACCCTAACCTCATGGTAGGAGCTCAATGAATGCATAGAAAAGCTCATGATCACGATCATTTCGCGGCTACTTATAAATAAGGGCTCATTTAACTCACCATGAGCGTCCAATTTGTTAACAACCTTGCAGGCTCCAATGCCCAAATAGCTCATCTTGAACATGATGGGCACAGTCATAGCCACAGTCATGGTGGAGATCATGGGCACACGCATGAGCAGCTAGACCATCCGGGTGAGTCCTTCAACAGTTCCAGATAACATAACAGAATTATTCATCGAGTCCAAGGTAAATATTCTGAGCGCGATCTACCAGATTATAGTGCCCGAAATTTCGAGGAGCGTGGCTTTACCATCGGTATCGGAGGGTGAGCGACTCTAAGCACTGATACAAGCCTTTCCTACCTCTAAGTATATCAACAGGCCGGTTGGCTCTGGCAAGACCGCTCTGACTCTAGCTTTGTGTCAAAAATTGAGGAAGGAGTATAACATCGGTTCGTAAGTTTTATTAAACGACAGAAGTTTCACCTCATCACCATCATACCCTAGCGACTGTCACAAATGATATATTCACTCGCGAAGATCAAGAGTTCCTGATCAAGAACCGCGCACTGCCTGCATCGCGGATTCTAGCTATAGAGACCGGTGGCTGTCCTCATGCTGCAATCCGTGAAGACATCAGTGCAAATATGGGTGCCCTAGAAACACTTCAAGCCAAGTTTGGTTGTCAGATGTTATTCGTGGAGAGTGGAGGTGATAATTTGGCCGCAAATTACTCTCGAGAACTAGCGGATTATATTATCTATGTCATCGACGTTTCGGTGAGTGCTGATCTCTCCTTTCTGCAGGGAAACCATGACAATTTCCTCTTTCGTTAGGGAGGAGACAAAATTCCTCGCAAAGGTGGACCAGGAATCTCTCAGTCTGATCTGCTCGTTATAAATAAGGTATGGACGTTCCGAATGTTTCCCAAGGCCTCACGATGGACGTCTGTTAGATTGATCTCGCACCTTATGTTGGGGCTTCTCTGGAAGTTATGGACCACGATGCGAAACTAATGCGTGGCAGCGGCCCGACTATTTTTACTAGCGTTCGAAAAGCCGTGGGTGTGGATGACGTGGTTGACTTGATTTTGGCAAGTTGGAAAGCTGCAGGAAGCCCGGGTAATCCTGGGCCAGTCGGAGATGATTTAGATTAAGATCAGCCAATATAGTATTACGAATGCTATACTATCCGAATTATAACTTGAAGCAAGTTGATAGCTGATAGGACATATTGGAACTTCCGCGTTTCGCTGAAAGGCTCCCGAAGAGCCAACTGCCTACAAGACGCAGATCGAGACTCAATTCGTGATCACTTTTATAGTTTGTTTTCGCCCTGGATCTATGAAGATGATCGGTTCGGGCAGGTTCAAATACAAAATGCGAAACTTCTCACCGAAAAAGGTCACCGTACTGGAGGGCGAAGCCAGATTTTCCTGCAGGAAATCTTGGTAGGTTGCATTTGAATGCAGAAGATGATAGCAATGGCCAGAAGTAGTGCCAGGATGAACATACTCAGAAGCGCCGGTAGCTGCGGTGGATGATTGCCAATTGAAAACTGGCTGAATTTTATATGAATGCATGAGCATAATAGCCAACATTCGTTGTACTACAAGTGGATGACCGTTATAACATGAAACTCGCAGTGCCCGTTGGGACGGCTCGCAGTCGAGGCAAAGGTAGCATTTGGCAGGTTTTTAGAGGCGAGTAGCACGTATAGCATCGCATATTGACTGAGCGGTATTCAAGTGTTTTACAACAATCAAGTTGACACAGGCGCAGTCGTCCTGTGAGCCATAAAGTATTTCTATTTTCATCCGGCACTACATCGCTGCTCAAAAAAGTTCCTCGTTTTGGGCTGGCGATGCTTCTCACGGCCGAATTAATTATGACGTAGCTGTGCGGTAAGTTCCGTCTAGCATACAGGTGCCATTGGCGTTTTCACTTCAACAGCCATGTGTGCCGACTCATCACCAGCTTCCTCTCAGTCATACACAATCTTGCGTATCAAGCGAAAGAGAAACGAAGAACCATTGGATGCATTGGGTAGTATAACGCATCACATCCCATTTTACCGGGTATTTATCACCACCTCGCAGTAATCGACTCTCGCGTTCGCCGAAAAAAGTCGCGCGGCGGCGCTGGGGTGTTTCAATACGCTGACACTGTGGAGGATGGTGTCTGGAAGGATGTAAAAAGCCAGAAGGTCATACAGGTGCGTTACTGACTGGAACCATATTCCTAAGACTACACATCTCCTGCAATTAGGAAAAAATATCTCGACTAGCCAAAGGGGAGGTGGTGAGATCTCCCGTCAAGTCTATCCCATCTGAAGAGCCAGAGCCTCCTCTCTCCCCGATCCGTACGAAGAAGCCTCGCTATACCATCGTTCCACCTGCCACGCAAGAACATCCGATAGGCCGACAAGGAGCTAATCCGTACGCCTCGTTCCTGCTGTAAGTTAGGCTGTAGGTTGTAACACGTCTATAGGCCCAAAGTACATTCGTCGAACGAATTGCAAAAGAATCCTTTTGATTTTCGAGTGTATGATGCCATTTTATCCAAGCAGAGGCCTTTGCAAGCTAGTGCTCCGGATCCCGAGATGGAGAAATTTATTCCTTTGTTGAATGATTACCTGAAGAGTGAATATCACTTTGCATCACACTAGCACCAGCTGACCGTCTAGCACGAAGTTCACGATATCTTGCCAAACTCCAAACCTGTTTCCACGTCGGTTGCTCCTAGCGCAAAGAATACCGCATCCGTGTCAGACGACGAGTCTGGAGATTACGTGTGGGATGTTTTCTACCACAGACCTGTAACTCTGAGTGAATGGAACTCAGTTGCCACAAGAACGGGAACGCTGTACGTTGTGATGCTTGCTATGCTTGACACTAATCACGAACTCACAATTTCAGCACTGGTCTGCCTGGGTCCGCTCTTAACTCTGATGATTCAGATTCAGATTCCGAAGAAGAAGATGAAGCAGATGAAGATTCGAATGGTTAGTGAAATCAGGGTTTCTCTAAATGCCCCCCTGAACCTTTTTAGCGGAGGAATACTATAAAAACGATTATCCGGATGAAGAAACCGATTCGGAACCAGAACTTAGTGGTGAGATCATTTTTCTTCTGTGTTAATTCGGTTTGTGATGGTGGCTAGACGAGTTTCATGAAAGATCCGATTACGACGAGATGATATGCGACCGTGATGAGGACTTCTAATTCCATCGCTGATACAGCTACACATGGATGTACGGTATTCAATTTGCTTATAAGTCGACCTTTTACATTTGACGGTCTCACATACATAGAGGGCGCGATAATCTGCTAGCCGCGTATACTACAAACTTACTTAGTTAGACCTTCTCAAATTCCGAAACGTCCTGTAATCAACGTCAATGACTAGTCTGCAATCAAGGGCGATCAAATTTAGTTCTCACATCTGAAGATTTCTTGGGCACTACTCCATTCCTCGTTCCCCACCTAATGCACCCGGTCGCGAACAGGAAAAAGCAAACAATCAACATGAACGCGACCGCCATCCCGGCTCCTAGGAGACCGGCGCCCACAGGATGGAGCATTTCCGCATCAACTGTTTGAGCACTACCCAACTTAATTTCGCCACAGCCCCTGTCAACGTTATTGTGACACGCCGCGCACCAGGCTGCGGTACTGTTGACGGTGACATCCTTATAGATTATAGTTCAATTTACGTCAAGCTGGAAGGAGATCAATCACTCGAAACTCACATCGAAACGATCTACGAACGTCGAGAGGGGTACGTCGCCGGAAGCGTTGAATAGGTTGTACACTTTGAAATCATCGGCGTTCGTTCCATTCTTAAAGTTGAAGCGGATGACCGGGCCATTGCTTGAAGCACGTACTTCCAAAGCGACAGCGGCAGCATAGTCCACTGTCAAAAAGGCATCACGACGTATGCTCAATAATTTAGCGAGCGGACTTTACCTATCCCGGCGAGTTCAGGATTGTGCTCCGCAACAGCAGTCATTTTAAACAGAGAAATGAAAGGCTTGTAAGAAATTTCCTGGTGTAAAATCATCAAAGGATCAGAAGTGTTTGTAATCCTCGCGAAACCGTTCAAAATGGATGGCAAGATGGTTTGGCCGGCAACTGATCGCATTTGAGTACTGAATTCACTTAAGAATATATCTATCTGACTTACTGTTCCCGATACCGTCGGGTGTCCCAGAAGTAAAGACACCGTATTCGTGGAAGTTGGCGAGATCTCGGGCTTGCGCAAGCATACTCGGAGGAATTTGTGAGGCAAAGTTGGCTTCATGGATGGAACGAACGTTCAAGAAGTCATAAATCTTATGTCATACGCTTCAGAAGACCAGGGAAACATCATGCTGGGATGGTAGTACACACGTTCCACTGGTAGCAGGATAAAAAAGTCAGTGCGACTCGTGTTCCTTTCATAACAAAACATTTACCATGTTCTCGAGAGAGACCGGTCGCCCATCGAGGTATTGCTTCAGCGAATTCAAGAAGTCGGCGCTTTCATTAGCCTTTTGCTTGAATTCGGTAGAATTGTAAAAAGCCTCGGTTGCATCGTTGAAGGCCTTAGAAGATTGGCATTACTGTCTGTCATCATCACTGCTAAATCTAAATTCCACTCACGGTACAGGAAGTCCAACCTTCCAGAGAGATATCGTTCTCGGGTTCAACAGACTCGACTATGAGTTGGGTTGTTAAATTTGGCTGTGGCGAAGGTCTGAAAACAACTCACTGGGAATGTACTTGGAACAAATCAGACCGTCGATGAAACTTCATTCAAGGACATCAGTAAAAAAAACTAACCTGGTATCCTCCCAGTGGTGCAATTATAGTAGTTCCATTGGCGAGCGTGTCATTGGCCCCCGAATACGGGGGGAAAAACCCCTGGAGTAAAGAAAGAGCCGAGTTGAAGATTACGCCTCCTTCTCCTCCAGCATCCGCCCGTGCTTGTATCTGATCAAGATTGACAATGTTTCCGTCAATACCATGAATACAATGTGGGGAGCTGGGATCAAGATAACGTTGTCGTAAAAGTCCTCCTAATTGTTGTTCTTGTGCCTAAAGAAGGAAGTCCAGAAGGCTCAGTGATCTTCAGAATGGCAAAGAACTTATTAGTACCACCCACAGATCCAAGAGCAGTGATTTTTGTGCCAAAGGGAGCGTACGAGTCGGGATCCTGATAAAAGCCTGAATATGATTATCAGCACGAGAGATGTGTATCATCGTTTATCAGTCGCTACCCTGGCGATCTCCGTGCCTAATTAACAATACAACACCGAGGACTTGATTGTTGGTGGTATTCTGCATGGTTCGACGGCAACTAAGAGGTGGAGCGAAAACGTAAGAAGCAACCCGACTCAGTTATCGGAAATTCGGAATATGATCGATATCATTATATATCATTTTTGATATGAAGACAAAGTATGTAACTCAAGTTGTACACAGTAATTTCATAATTTCGATAGGATAATCCCGTGGAATTCTAGGCCACGGAAGATCATGAAGAACTTACGCAAGACCTTTCCCTGCGGATCCGGAAATGTATGCTCAGCCCGATTTATGATAGTGGAAGGGGGGGGGGGGGGGTGAGGTGAAGAAAAGTAGCATACTACAAGTCCATCATCTAAGATTGCGCAGATATAATACTGGAGGTAAGTAATTTATAAGAGGGCGAAACCGGAGACAAAAGAGCGGGCGCAAACAACGCAATGAGCGGTTAGTAGCTCTCGAGATTCTCATGAACTTGATTTTTGTCGATATACAACTCTCAGACTAAGGGTGATCGAGAGGGTGTACAAAGCTCACCGACTGCCATTTTGGGAGGACTCGAGTAAACAGATACCAATGAGCGTCACACTTTAGTACTAAGTCTTTAGGACCTTCATCTCCCCTGCCCCACCTTCCCGCCGAAGGTATTCGTACAAGCGGTTAACCCATGTACTGCGATAAATAAGCACGAGGCCTCGTATGCGAAGTGTTATAAGAATTCACCGTCCATGGAAGAAGATCAGACGTAGGAATTCGCCAGAAGTCAGAAAATCGGAATGTCAGCCTCAATTAAAGCGAAAGTATACCACACTAAACATACATGACATGCGGTAAATAAGAACTATATATTGAAAGTTCTTTGCGACTCAGAAGAGGTTCATGGATTACTTGTGTCTACCATGACAACATGTCCAAGCCAATCAGAAGGCTCCAACCGATTTTATCTTCTGTGAAAAGACAAATCATCAGTGATGAATGCCTTCCATCATTAGTCGAAGCATCAGAAACCAATCAAGGATAAGAAACAAGAATTGGGGTGAAGATGATGTATGTGTAAGGCAGGATCATTGGACATGGGAACGCATCGTGCAAATCTTCGTGTTTCATTTTAAGTTGCAATATTGAACAACGAACCAGTTATCGACAGTGAATGATCCTAAATTAAGAAATCGGGCTCGCAATGCGGTACGAGATATAGAGGATCTAGGCAAACGCCCGCCTGGGTTCGTCCGAGGCGGAAACGGAAAATATCACTCGGGCTACATCGGGGATTGCAAAACATTCTTGAAGGGCGAATAAGGGCAGGGCGTCTAACGGGACAGAAGAAATGGAAGATCAGATCGCAAAATCAGGAGCATGAGAATAGAAACTGGGGTGCACGGAAAACAAAAAAAACAAGGTATGTTCGGTTCAAGACAAACGTAAATTAAGATGGAACAAGTTGCCTATGAAACGGTGAACCTTATGAATGGAGAAACCACGAGACCGTAAAGAAAAGATTGTTCTCTACGGCAAAAGGAATAAGACAAAAGCGTAGGTGGTATCAGCAACATGATATTGACCGAGAACCCGGTCGCAGATGTATCCCAGACGAGTAAAGCCAGTCCTAAAATCTAAGGACCCGCCAGTGGTTGACAGGACGAAGAGCGAGAATGAGCCTGTTGCTTGTGTACGTGATACCCAGCCTAGAGACAATATCAATGCGGGGTGGAACTAAAGCGAACATTGGTATGTGTGGCTCGTGAGCTTTTCGGGAAGGTTCATAGTCAGGCACCAGTCGTTTGTCTTGATTGAAATGAAATATTTTGTTGGTTCTCCCATTGTCCCAAAGAGTCAAGCCCGATATACCGGCTGGATGAAGACAAAAATTCCACCAACTAAATTCATCTATACGTAGAGTATCTGGTACGCACAGCGGCCCTTCAAAAACTTCTCGCGGGATCGGACTGAGGGCAATACAAAGTCACTGGTAAGCGGGCCAAGACGCAAGCTTTATTGGATCACGTAGGACACACGCTGTTCTGACGCAACACCAATTGACACTTTGAATGAAGTGACCGCAGAAGCTTGAATCCTTAAACGCTTCAATGTCGAGCCTCGGAATTAGAAATGATTTGATCTTTGTTGTCTGCTTGCCGAGGAAGGACGTGAAGGGGATTGCGAGCTATTTGGTGTATTTCATCTGTGATGTCACAACCCATAACAAGTGAAGGTGCGGATAGGCACTTGAGGAAAAGGCCTCTTTGGGGCCGCAAACTAATAAGTTCTGCAATGAAGGTCGTAACGCCAGGAAGGAAATATGCTTGCGGAGCGGATTTCGGGCCTTTGAGCCATTACTGGCTGGTTATGTGCGCCGGTTTCCGTAGCCGTTCGTAGAGGATGCTGGAGGAGGTTACTGGTACGTTGCGGTCCGAGTCAGGAGAGACCCATAACACGGTACCGAATGCAACACAGTTCCATCACACTTGTGATCTAGCTGCCAAGATGTTGCAAGCCATCACATTTATTTGCCATGTGGTAAACTGGAGATGGGAAATGTTTTTGGGTTGGCAGAACTGAATCTGTCCTAACAGACCATCGCAGAGCTGGCAACAGGGCTAATCGGCATCCCATAGTCGGCAAGGAATCTTAGGAAGTGACGGTGAAAGTAGGGTGGCCTTGAGAAAAGCGGGAAGATACAACCTGGAGACATTACCCTCAATGCCACAGGAAATAGAAAGGATGTTGGACCTTGCATCACATCGGAAATACATCAAGAGACACTTGAAAGACAAACGACTGACAATTCAGAATAGCGGTCAACAAGTAGATGACTGTTGCCCATACATAGTGATATCCAGCCGATGAAGTAGGGTTCGTTCGGTGAGTTACATTCGCGAGCAAGAATATCAAAGATACTGTTAAGCCATCAAAAACTGTAATGGAACCTGGTAAGGACGTGCTAACTTACCGCGATTACTGTATAGAGTCGTGTCAGTAACTTCAGTGATGGTCGGCCGCTATGAGCCAAAGACCTACGAGATGAAGGGCCATGGAAAACTTGAAGGGCATGAGCACCTCTGGCAAGCCACACAGGTGAGTTGTAACAACGTTGTTTTCAATCGGATCACGAGAAAGACGCAATGCCAGTGAACATACTGTCAGCCCTGTGGCTAATATTAGACGACCGTCACGTGGGTGTGTCGCCCAGCGTTTCACTCATTCCATCTCGCTTGTTCCACAACCATGGCATCAGATGACGGCTCAAGCGTTGCAGCGACACAAAGCGGACCGTCCCAGAAGACCTCATGGTTCGACAAAACTCGTCGAATTCTGCTTGTAATAGGCATCATATATGCTGTCATTCTCCTTCTTCTCTGCACGCCTTTCTTCCAAAGACAGTAAGTACACACTGCCGGTTACGACCAGTTGGGATAACTCACGCATCAACAAGGACGCTTTATCTTAATAACATCAGGATCCCACTCTTCCCAAAATTTGATCTGCCAGAAAAGTATGGCCTGGCTCGTATGTGTGTTCTCTAGGAAGCTGCTGCAAAAGTTTACGCCACATCCAGCGAACAAAACTTTAAACATGATGATTCCCACTCAAGACGGCGAGTCCCTCGGCGCTTGGTTTGTTTTGTCAGACCGCTACTATCACAAGCTCTCGGCGTCTCCGACTAGGGAGTCGTTGGCCGCTGAACATATTCAGGTTGCTGTCCGTAACCATCCTACCATCTTGTTTCTTCACGGAAATGCTGCCACACGTGCTTTTTCCGCTCGTGTACAACATTACCTTACATTCTCCTCCCGTTTTGGTGCCAACATTTTGGCCATTGACTACCGTGGCTTTGGGGATAGTACAGGAACGCCTAGTGAACAAGGGCTAATCAGGGATGCTCGAGCGGCCTGGGATTGGCTCGCTCGCAAGGGCACAATTGCTCAAGATGTCCTAATTGTAGGACACAGTTTAGGCACTGGAGCTGGTGCTGCACTAACGAAGGAACTTGGGCGCGATGGAATAACTCCCAAAGGACTTGTGCTACTGAGTGTAAGTCGTGATGCTACTCTTGGCCGCAATGCCATCCAATGAATGAGCCTCCTTAGCCCTTCTCAAGCATTCGGGAAGTACTAGAAACTTATCAGCTTTTCGGGTTGCTTCCTTTGACGAAGCCACTGGCAATGATCCCATGGGCTTCAAGTGGGTAATCAAATGCACTTGATATTAGAAGTTCTAATCGGGAAGCTATAGACCTTATTTCATGGGTTTTGGTACACAAATTTGATACACTCAAAATTGTTCCAGTGCGTCATTTCTGTGTCTTTGGTACCCCGTTGACCCCCCGTTCAGGACATAGATTTACCTGTGTTGATTGCGCATGCAGAAAATGACTGGGATATACCCGATTCTCATTCAGATGTACTGTTCAATGCTTTCCTTGATCGCGTGTTGCCAAAGGTCGAAGTGCCAGGGAATGCACTCACGACAACGAAAGAGGAATATAAAGCGATGTCCTCTTCCATAAAGAAGCGGCAAGCCGCAAAGGAAAAACTGGTTCATCAAGTCGATATTCCTGGATTCGGCCATACAGAAAGTTTTTGGGATGAAAAGAGGCAACGAAATGTGACGCTGGTGAAGTCATTGTGGGGAGCACATGACTACTGTGGAGCGCAGGAAGGAGTGCAGGACGCGATTGGAAGGCTGTTTGGGTTTTCCTAATAAGTAAGTTATCTGTTTATTGTAATGGCTCGTCGTGTATGTACGTCGGGAATGGTTACTCAGGCCATCCAGCTACGCCGCTGTTTATCTTCCATTTTGGTCTCCCTAGAGCTCATGCAAGAAGATAACAGTCCTCCCTTCTTCAGCGACATTCAAACATTTCCCACTCTACCTCGACGTCTCATTCGCTCTCTTCTCGCAGCTATCCAGCCCGCAGCCGCCTCCCCCCCCAAGAAGCGGGTCTATATCCTCACTCAAAACCTCTCAAGGGCTTCGTCCGACCCCGTTCGAAAATTAGGCCCCAATTTCTACAGATGCCACTACCAGACCACACATCTCCACTTTGAGTTCCATAAAAACGTTGAGATAAATCACCGAAGGTTATCTTTCCAATCCAAGTTATTGGTCAATGACGGGGAATTTCGAGATCTCTTATCCTGGTGCAGGCACTCAGTGCTTCTCGCTACCACCCCCTCCCCCCTCCTTCGCTTTTGTCGGGCCATCTATGGTCCACTATATATGTGTCTTGCGATCTTGGGAAAAAAAACCAGGATGGGACTAGAGGGAAGGTGTCTTGTCCCAGCTGAGCCAGACGATCCAAGGAATCCAAGGACGCTACTGCCATGTTGCTTATCGAGTTAGGTATGACACCGAATAGGAATATCTCGGTTAAGGGTACGCCCAGATTCTACTGCCACCAGTCGCTAGGCCCAGCTTTTCCTGGGATTGTTGTATGTCTTCTACCTTCATTTACATGTTACCTTCTATCGATGTTGCTACCCCTCCAGCTGGTTATAAACCGATGGTCTTCCATAAAGGTGCCCGACGATTCCTATATAACACAGGATCTTGCTAATGAAGCTGCAGGTTTTTCGACAGTAATACAAGACCCTGATGACGAGTGTCATAGTTCTTCGGATAATATGGTTTGGAAAAGTTCCGAGTCGTCATTTTTAACTAGTATCGAATCCTCAGTAGATCCACTCGAGAAATTAGTTCATCTGGAAACAGAGGCCGTAGATGAACTTCTAAATCTTCCCCTTCAATCTTTTTCAATGTGGTTTCGTATGCATTCCCCGGCTCCCGACTTCTGGGACAAGCACAATGGTCTGGCTTCGTGGTCTCTGCAGAAGGGGAGAGTTTATGCGTCCAATCGATCGCGTTCTGTGATATAGGACTCAAGTAGCAGCATCACCCTATGTGTACAAGGGCAATCTTGTCAGCTCGACAGATGCCTCCTTGACTAGGGGTAGTATCAGGTTTATATTCACTGCCGAAAGTGGGCAATCGTATTCCGGACTGGTATATGCAACTCCAGTCACTCCCTCCTGTTCATTCTCGAAACAACGTAGCGGGAGCCAGAGCTAATGCAAGGCCGAGTTTGGAGTATAGTGGTACGAGCGAAGACACACTCACTTCTGTTTCGCCTATGCGGCGGACGAGCATGGAAATATTGTCGCAGTTGGATGCGGCGGAAAACTCGACTGGTGTGAGGACGAGGTAAATATCTATCTTCGATTGGGTACGGAACATTACATATATCTGACTTTTTGTGACCTTTCTCTCGATTTAGCCGGAATCTTTCGCCGATACGTTGACAGAAGGGTCGGAAGGAAAGCTCGGGGACAAAAATCAAATTCTCATTGACTTCTTCCTGGGCCCCGGGGCAGCGCCGTTAGACGGAGAAGATATCTCTCCTCACGTCTTTACGATCTGCCGTTCGGGGAAGCTGGCTCTACGGGTTCCACACCCGATGCCCGAGATAAAAAACCTCTAGAACAGCGACGCTACTGGACTTGCTGGTGTGCACTTAAGACAATGGACCAAGGCTGGGTGCTATGGAGTCCGAACTGCAATGGGATTAATCCAACCCACCCCACACCCATCTTCTAATCTTCAGGTCGAATCACGCAGCTTGGATCATCTCCGGCAGCTAGTACTCTTGGTTCCGCTTCGTTTGTAGCATCAAGCACTCACTGGCCGGGGGAAAGCTTCGTCATAAAAATACCTTCGTGGACTAGTAATATTTAGGCCACGTCGACCGTGTATGATCAGTGCACAGCCAACTTTGAAATTTGGGCGTAATTCAAGAATAAGATTCGGGTTCTCTACAGCACAACTTGTTGTTAGGGATAAAAAAGATCTTGAAGGAACCCTCGTATGAATTTTGGCTGGGCGCTCCTGTAATGAGACTGACAGAGATCGCCAAGAATATGACGCATATTCTTGCCATGAGTCCTATTCACGTCAAATGTAAAACTGCTGAAACGCCCCTCTATTTCTCTGAGACGCTACCTCCCTGGTCCCGAAATCATGGGCGTTCGTGCTTCCATGTCGGCCGTGCGTAACATCTATACCCCTATAGTTATTGGACATACATACTGACAACTCATTGCAATTTTCCTTTCTTGCAATCTTGTGGACACAGTCAATTTGACATCTGATAAACTATGGGGCCTCGTTCAGGAAGGTCATTTTTATGATGATGCAGGATTGCGTGTTTCATTCCCTGTGCGGCAAATGTTGCGGCTGTCGAGTCAATCAACTTCTCATAACATTGAAAGATTAAGTTATGCACGACAAGTGGTTCATGTTTATCTTCGGTATGATAGCTTTTTCTCATGTCCATCCGAGTCTCTCTACTAAGAATAACACTTTCACATCTGATCATCACCTGGTAGGCGTGATTAATAGCTGAATTTCTCGGCGATGTGTAATATCAAATCTGCAACGGACCGGATATATTGTCAGTACTTAACGCTGATAACTTGCTGAATTTATTTGATGTGAATTTCAGTGGTGTCGTAATCGGCGAGGAAAGCCGAATCAACACGGGTATGAAATCTTGATCATGGCGGAATACCGCATCTCAAACAATTTAAGTAAATTGTTTTAATGTTCATTTCTCCACTTGCTGTCTTTTTACTTACCTCGTTCTATTAAAAACTCTATAGTATCGTTTCAGCTTCTCAGGCTGTCAAAGAATGACTTTCCGGATCTACACTTGACAACGGGCTAGGAACATAGATTTCATGTCTGCGGAGGTGAATCTTCATCTGCTGGTAAACTTTGAAAATAACCGGGTTACTGTGTGCCCCATCAGGAAAAGATTTTCTCGCCTTTTTGAGGTGCGGACAGCTACGCAATGCGCGCTGGAACACCTTTCGAAGATACCTTGCATTAGGTCCCAAGAGTTGGGGGCCTCGGAACTTGTCATTCAAAGTTTGGTCCGAGACTGTAGGTGGAAGGTGCCGTTGCATGGGCGGACGAACAACTGCAGACCGCGGGTGGCCTGGCGTCACTGTTAGGCGTCTGATTATTGATGGTTAAGATCGTCGTTGAGCCAACTGATGTGCAACTGATGTAGTCCCTTAAATAGTTCATTGAAGCGTGGAGGCAGAAGTGGCATGCACTTTGAACAACTGAATTAACTAGCCTATATTGTCCGATGCTTCACATGAAGGTGAGCCGCTACTGAGAACCGATATTCATTGCTTCAGAGATCTATTCACTCTTACGCCCTGAATATTGTTCGGTCCAAACACCGCTCAATCACATCATCAAGTGGGTCATTCTCCTTCTGTGTCATATCTAGTGATTGTCATTTAGTCGAGTTACCTTGAGCGGCCCGCTCGAGAAAAAACCCCGGGGAAACATCTAATTCGGTCCCATGCCGCTTCGAAGGCTAGTCTCCCAATTGGGATGGCTGAAACATAAAGAGGCTTACAAAGATGTAATTTATCAAACTTCAGAGCTCTTGTTCACTATCAATGATGTGTTGGTGGGATTTGAACGTCTTCATCCAGGGATTTTCTACCTCGATTCGGATTTTTCTCTAATCGGACTTGCAGGATCTGATCGTAACTTTTGGGAATGAAACGTCTTTTAACGAACCGTTTGATCTCCATAAGGCAATTGAAGACGCCGTGCACATTTGCCATAGAGAAGCATTTCGGCGGAGCATCGAGTTTCTCGTCCGGAATGTTTCAGCAAGTCCCAAAAGTCTGGTGCACGATCCCAGAACGATTCCAAGGTAGTTCAAAACCTTGTTGCAAAATGCATGTACGTGATTCATTAATACAAATGGATATTCTTTAGTTTACACCAATCGCCTTCGGTTTACTTTACCGAATCTGGTTCGATATCGATTTCTCGCAGGATGTTCGGCGAGCGCGAAGGGTTAAGAAGTCCTGGGCCGACCGTAGTTGAGATCACTATCGCCGACTCTGGATGTGGTATCGAAGAGGGAAAGGTGGAAAATACTTCAGGAGATTCACACAAGTTGAATCCAAGACCTCGGTCGAATGCAGAGGCAGATATGGGCAAGTTGCTAACATACGCATCGGCACAAGCCATAGACCAGGGTTACCTACAGTTGTAGGCCGCATAGTCGAGCAACTCGTAGGTCAAGTGCACGTTAAATCCAGAACTAGTTCTGGTAGCAATTTTTCATCCTAATACCTCTGTCGTTAAAGCTAGAGGATTCAGATATTTCCCTCTCATCTCAATCCTCAAATGCATTATCAGCATACTCGTATGCGTTGTCTCGCCAAACACGCTTGTTCTTCGATTCCCAAAAGCTCAGGGAGCTTGTCCGGACGCCATCGGCATACCATATATGTCCTCCTATGTTCAGCGACGAACTGTAGAAAGTTCACCTACCACTGGAACGGTCCACTCTTCTTTTAAGGCATGGCGTCGAGACATTTTGGAGGTCATGGACTCCACATCAGTTACCTATTTCCCTGTAAGTGTATGACGAAGAGGTTTAAAGAACTAGCCACAAAGGTTCGAACCCTGGCTACCTATGTGCCAGTTCTACTGCGGCAAATCCAGAGCGCGTAAGTTCTTCATTATATCCACTGCAGAATGACCTAATTAATGGTCGAGAAAGCAATAATAGGTACCGTTAAGGATTGCACTCGTTCTTACCTGACGAATTGTGTTGTCCTTGAATACACCGCTCTCTTGCAATGATAATGAAATCAACCGGACCACTCTCGCAGAGAGGCTCACTGAGCCCCTCTGCAAACTGTCACACTGTCGTGCATGCTGCCAATTGAAAGAAGGCATTGACATCGATATTGTGCTCAAGGATATGCGATAAGTGCGGTAGGCTGCATACAGATTAGCCTCTACTGGCTCATCGACGTTCAGAACTCCTATCGTAGACGGTTTTGAAGCTACCAAGAGGATCCGCGATCTAGAACGAGATCATGCATTCTTTAATCAGGGATCCGTTGGCCTACCATGAATAGCCGCATTCCCAACTTCGCTGTTTCAGCCTCACCGATGGAAATACAACGGGAAGAATCAGTCAATTAAGGTCTGGGTGGTTGGTTTCTTATGCCGATCGATTTCGAACGTCAGATCCTTAAATGAATCGCGGATCGTGAACGGCGGAGCCGTGCTGTGATTCACAATGGCTGGAACTGGTAAGATTGGAAAGACTGGATATGATGACTAGTAAGACGCCATGACTGCCGATGCTCATGCTTGGTATCAATTGTAGATTATGGATATCGAATCGCCTCGGATGATGTCCGGTGTCCAATTCTGAATGGTCAGTGAAAGATTACTCTTCATAATTATTTTCTCCGGCCGGTATAGAATAATACCGGAATCTTTTCTTGTTGACCTTGAGCTGGATTACTCTACCATACTAGTGTTGTGAGCCTGTCGCTCGAATGAAGTTTATATCCTCGAAGGAGTCCCACTTTCTTATCGTCTCAGATCCACATATATATCATCCCCCTTGTGGCCAGACAGGCTGATGCAATTAGATGTTCAAAGTAGGAAGACAGCACTGCAATCGAGCGAGGCCACCAGCATGACACCCCAACCACACGACTCGGAAATAAACAATTATACATATAACTACCGCAATTAATAAATAAGGCGTCAATAAATGTACCGTGCTATGCATGTCTACCGTCTAAATGCCCTATAGTGTACTCCGCATCTAATAAAAAGAGTCCAAACCAAGCGAATGAGCGTGAGGGTGGCGTATAAGTTATCCGCGTCTAGTTCCCGGACACAAAGGATGATTAATCATCCACTTCAAAATTGAGAGATAAGCGTTCAACGCATAAACGAGCAACTGCCTCTGCATCTATAGGAATTGAGTTTCCTTGGAACCCTTCAACATATTGTGGAAGTGGAAGGTCTGGGCTTGTAAAAGACCTGGAAATCAAGAGAAAAATATGAAATGGGATAATATTGATAGTCGTTCGGAAAACGTACTGATTGCCCCAGAAGCCATAATGTGTCATTCCAAGTGCTCGAGTAGTAAATTCATAGTCATGTGCGAAGCCTTGGGGGTAAAAGAACTCCATAACGGTGGAACGAGGGTTTGGTTTCATCCAGACGAGAGAAGTCAAACCATTTCCATGGACTCCCATCATTATCTAGGTAATTAGATAGATGTGGCGTCAGATCAGCGAAAAACCTTCTCCGAAGAGAAAAGAAGCGGCAGTAGACGTACAGTAGTCCGAGCAGCGAGTCGGATTTGCTCAACGCGTGACATATTCTCGGCCTCTACAATGTTGACTTCATAGCCATATACGTCTCGCAGTTTATGAAGTTCGTGGACCAGTTCCTCGTGGTGTTCTGGAATCAACATGCGTCTTCCCCATTGTTGCCTAGAGATATAAGTGATGACGGGTGCACCTGTTGTTCCACCTCCTGTGTTGGAGTCTAACCCCGCAAACTTGATGACGTTGTTCCGGATTGGCATCCACCAGTTAACACTCCCGGGCAACGCAAAGGCAGCAGAAGCAGTCCTTTGATAGCGTTGGAAATTGTACGATCGCATGGCAGCTGAGCGATCGGCAATGACGATGCGATCAAAAACAAATGGTTTGCCGAGTTCGGCCCTATCGCGCCAGTCATCCATGAATTCCATCGTAGCAGAGGGAAAAGAGGAGCGGACTACCCATTCATTCATGTGGGCATAGTCACGCCAGTGGTGCGCATCCAAGTGGTTAAACATGATGCGCCGTGTAAATGGCAGAGTAGTGTTTCCGTCTGAAGTGATCGTAGTGTCGAGGGTAGAATAGGTGCGCCAAAAGCCAAACCAGAGTTCGGCCGACCAGTGGTAATAGTGAGTGATGCTGCGAAGGAAAGAGTTTAGACATCATGGGAACGTTGTAGAGGAGGAACCATACAATTGATGAGGGTCATTGACGAAAAGCTAGTGATAAATTGTCAAGGAGGAAAGGTGCGAGAAAGCGACCGACATACAGTGACACCATCAAGAATGGAAGCACCTACTCCAAACAACCGCCTTGCCTCTTCTGTGCTGATAATACGGATATCTTCGTCCGTTGGTAGTCTGCCGAGCTCAGCCTCTTGTCCATTTTCAATTCGAATGCCTCTTGAGAGGATAAACTGGACGTGCGGTAGCGACCCCTCATCGTCCGATACGATATATACGACGCCTTTGAAGACATATAGTCTGTCGAAAACTGTCCAGCCTGAACACGGTGCGAATGAAGAGTGGCACGCGAGAGTACGAGAAGCTGGGACATACCTGGCACATGGGCCACAAGCTTCGTCTGAGGCACCGGATTATTTTTCCATGAGAGCTGAGTTTGTGGTAGGGCAGGCTGTTCTGCCTGGAGTGTATGTCGTCGACTGGAAGAGGGAACGTTGGGAGGATATGAAGTGCCGGGGCCGCGGTTGAGTAAGACGAGGAGGAGGAGAAAGAGCAACACAAGAGCGAACTCGCGCCGCGTGGGAAACAGCTGGTGCATGCCAAGTCGTAGAGAGAGAAAGAGACCGAAAAGAAAGAGAAAAGAGGCCGAAAAAGAGCGAGAAAAAAGAATCAATAAACGTCCCCAAATCCTTGTTGCCTATTGTAGAGTGTCTATATTTGTCGCAATACATTCACTGCCGCTCTATCATACCAGTCCAGTCAAACTTCTCGTACTCCTTCTTGAACGACTTCACCCGCTCCTTGTTGCTCCTGAAATCCACCTTCCTTGGCCGTCTCCACCGTCTCGGCTCCAAATCCAACAGATTCCCAATAATTTCACCAGCAAAGTACCTATTTCAAGGTTAGATACTCTCGCTTGGCAAATAGTTCAACACACCTTGGGAATTCGCCACCTCCCTTCTCGCCTTCGTCGAGCTCCTCGTCCATATCTTTGCCAGTCCCTTCAATAACGTGGCCATAACCCTTCTCACCCTTGTAGTCAAATTGCACCATGAAATAGGGCAGGTTCGGAACCATGGCACGCCGAAATCCTCCCGGGCGAGAAGAAAAGTCAATCAGCTTCTTGTGCTGTGACCACTCAGCTTCTGAAGTCAAAATGGATTCCTACAAAATCACATGAGCGTCAAAGGTGTAGCATCTAATAAGCAATGCACCTTGAAGTAGCCTGGTATCAAATCGAACTGGTCCCAGGGCAAGGGTACGCACTCCACGAATGTGTGTTTCTGCCATTTCAAGGAAATAATGGTTTCGTAGAAGATGACGCCTTTATCGTCCTCGGCAAACATACGCATCAGGCATTTCATAAAGTTCTGAAAGCCAGTCAGCCAGCACAAGGCTTATCAAGTTGCCTCCTACTCACCCTGACTTCGTCCCAGGTATCATCATCAGCCTCTAGCATACTAAGGTGATGTTGAATTGGAACAATTAGGCAGTGTCCCTTGACAAGTTCTTCAAAGGTTGTGCACGAGAGATAGGTCCGCGTGCCCATTGCAACGATCGGAGCTTTTGGTAGCGAATCATCTTCCCCATAACAGAATGGACATGTGGCAAGCACCTGTTGGGTGCGTTTATAATCTGGCACAGAGCGGCGTAAGCATAATCCTGTTCATTATCAATGTGAAGTGCCAAACCATGGATAGCGAACTGTCGTTTCATTGCATCCGAACGCATTTTCTGACGACCCAACTTGGCTGCATTATCGTCCATATATTCGAGGTCATTCTATGACATCTTCAGTGAGCAGGAATTTGGGGAATCAAACTCGTACATACCTCAAACTTTGTATCACCCATAATGGCCTTCGCGAACTGAGCATCCAAGTCTTTTTGATCAGCCATCCCAGCTTCGAATTTTTCTTGTCGTAGCATCTCGCCCAGTGTCATCGTGTCATCATCAGCATTATAACGAATGATTTCGCCAGTTTTACGATCATGAGTTTCAAACTAATACGATATTAGTATAGGCTGTGAGATTTAGCACCTTGCAAACTACTCACCTTTTCTTCCTTCTTCCTCTTATTGCCTGCCGGTCGCCGGTCATCTTCTCCGCCATGGCCAACGTCATACAACCGTCCCCTTGCATCCAAAGTTGGCATAGCTTCTACCTTCGTCCGCACACCACTTTCATCTTGACTGCCATGAGTCCTCTTAATCTCCATGTCATACTCTTTTTCCAACTTTTCCGCATCAGGGGCGCCCATAAGCTTTGCCCGTAACACCTTTGCTTGAAGCTTGTTCAAGGATGAAGGTGACAATGGCCGCCCAGCAGAACTAGACCCAGACGCAACGGGCGGAGGTGGCGTCATGACTGATGGAATGGGGGTATGTGATTGTGCAAGCGGTGAACTGGCCTGCGACGGCAACCGTAGAGAGTCCAAACGACGATTGACAGGTGCGGTACCTGTCGGTGGTGAAGGTGTCGAAGGCGTACTTTCCCCCATAGCCCCAGGCCGGCGGAACGAAGAGCTACGACTCGAAGTGCCACTTCCACCTATATCAGTGAACATTAATTTCTTTTCCCCACCAAATCCAATTTCCGCCTGTCCATTTTTTCTCCCTCTCTCGCGGTCGCGATCGGCTTTTTTTCCACCCCTCTCATCCAATATCCGACGCTCCTCTTTGGCTTCTTCGAATAGAGCAAGAGAACCGAAGCGTTCCATGGCGACTTCCTCCAGAGGTCGATTGTCTTCCTCCGCGGTTTCATATACTTTGCGGAGACGCATCATACGCCAGGGGGATCCGGGACCGCCAGGGACATTGGGTTTGGGTGGTGGAGGTGGTTCGTCGGAGTTTGTTGGTTTGCCAGATATGATTTCTGGATTGAGTTCGCGGTAACTTACTTTGGGCTGGTGTTGGTGCATGAGCATGGATATTTCTCGAGGAATTACAATGCGAGATACCTTGTCGGGGTCTGGCTTATCTGGTTGTTTTTTCTTATGTTCGGTACCAAGACTTGAAAAGAAATCAAGGCCTTCACTCATTGTTCGTTTATTTGGAGGGACGTCGCCGTAACCCTCAGTTAAAGTTTCGTTGTTCGTCTGTAGTGGGAGTTGGAGTTCGGAAGATGCGTTTGGAAAAGCAGGTATGCTAGGTGGAAGTAACATCCACTCGTCGCGCTTCAATTGCGACGTAGCTGCAGTCGCTCTGGGTAAACTTGGATCTGATGGATGGTCTTCTGCAGTGGAAACAATATTTAGGCTTTCTGCTGTAGGAATGTCTGTCGTGAGGACCTATTATTTGGTACCAGTTGAAGAATACATGGATGGATAGTAATTGTGAATACGCACTCGTTCACCCTCCATGTCAATGTTCTTCTCCACCCACATATCTTCATCATTGACATCATCATCCACAACGGCAAGATGGACTTCCTTGCCGCCTTTTTCCTTTTTCCTGTGTTTATGTTTCCGCTCTTGTCCTTCATGTTCATCGTCATGTGTCCTCCGTTTCTTGTGTTTGCGGTCATCCCTATCCCTATCCTTGCCATGGGACCGGTGTTTAGGCCGTTCCTTCTCTTTCTCTTCGTGTCTCGAAGACCTATGTTTTTGCTCTCGTTCGTGGCTGTCCATTTTAGCGTTGGCGGTGGTGTAGCCCTAGGCTCGTTTCGTTCGAACGTCCCTCGATCACAATTATCACGTGATGACGATGTCATTATTTCCATTCTCGGAAAATATTGATGCCCCTTCGGGTCCGCAAAAATCTAATCTATTTCAAAGTTGACTTGAACTTTCTTCCTCTTCTCTACTACTTCTAAACCTTCATTTGCCTTCATCATGGACCAAAAAACTATTGAAAGTCAAGATCCTCGAAATATTCGTATCATAACGACCATGGGACACGTCGATCATGGAAAAACAACACTCATGGACGCGTTACTGGCAGCTAATAACATCATTTCCTCGCGTATGGCAGGCAAATTGAGATATCTGGATAGTAGAGAAGACGAACAGGAGAGAGGGATTACAATGGAGAGTAGTGCCGTTTCTCTAAGGTTCCAAGTAATGGAGCGTGATGATACTGGAGGTTCGTCAAGATTAATTTTGCTTGGGGAGATCATATATATATCCAAATGGCTGATAGGGAAAATACCAAAGACGTATACCATAAACATGATTGACACACCTGGACATGTCGATTTTTCAAGTGAAGTGTCGACTGCTTCAAGACTTGTAGATGGTGCATTAGTTCTTGTGGATGTCGTCGAGGGTGTCTGTACCCAAGTACATCCCTTCCTTACTCATCCACCATCCACACCTAACAATGTTTGCGTAGACTATCGCTGTACTCAGACAAGCTTGGCAAGATCGCCTTCGTCCAATTCTCGTAATCAACAAGTTCGACCGCTTGATCACAGAACTCAAGCTCTCCCCTGTCGAAGCATATCATCATCTTTCACGGTTAATCGAACAAGTTAATGCTGTCATGGGTGATTTATTTGCGGGGGAACGTATGAATGATGATCTTCGTTGGAGGGAAGAACGCGAGAGACGTTTGGCATCGAAGAAAGAACAGCTAGCCGACGAGGCTGATGCTACTGTGAACGAGGAAGACGAAGAGTTTCAGGAAAAGGATGATGAGGACATATACTTTGCCCCAGAAAAGGGCAATGTCGTTTTTGCTTCCGCATTGGACGGCTGGGGTTTCCGTGCAGGCAAATTCTCGCAACTGTATGCTCAGAAGCTGGGAATCAAGGAGGCAAACCTCAGGAGAGTCCTCTGGGGCGATTATTACCTGGATCCAAAGACAAAGCGGGTCATCAGTTACAAGCACTTACGGGGGAGAGTATTAAAACCTCTATTTGTGCAATTCGTCTTGGAGAACATATGGGCTGTGTATGATGCCGTAATCCTTAACCCGTAAATGCATTCCTTCATTGCTCAGAAATATCACTAAACATCTCCCAGAAACCCGGAAAAGGTGACCAAAATTGTCAGTACCCTGTCACTGAAAATACCTCCACGCGATCTCAAATCCAGGGATACACGCCAACTTCTCTCACTTCTATGTACCCAATGGCTTTCTCTCTCGACTTGCATAATTCAAGCAGCGATCGATGTCGTTCCGCCACCAACGCTCGCTCAATCGTTACGGATACCGAAAATGCTATATCCTGACCTGCATGAGCCACCTAGTACTCCGAATAACAAGTTGGAAGAGGATCTGTACAACGCAAAGGCAGAACCAGCATCATATGTGACGGCCTACGTCAGTAAAATGATTGCAGTTCCGATTAAGGATCTGCCAGAGAAGAAGAAAAAATCTTTGACTGCAGAAGAGATGAGAGCTAAAGCTAGAGAAGCTAGATCTGTAAGGGCCAAAGAGGCGACTTTGCCTGAAGAACAAATGGGTACTGTGTCTGAGAAGCTCACTGATGCAGCAGTCGCCTCACATCCTTCGGATGAAGCGCCGACATCGGAAGAAGCGGAGCAGACACCAGAAGAAAATACAGAAATCATCCTCGGGTTTGCGCGGTTATACTCTGGTGTCATCAGGAGAGGCAGCACAGTACTCGCACTGCTGCCAAAATATGACAGGGCGCTAGAGCCAACACATCCCGCCAATCAGAAGTACGTGCTTTCGGCTACGGTGGAAAATTTGTATATCATGATGGGACAAGACCTCACAGCGGTGGATTTCGTCCTGCCTGGGAATATCTTTGCGATCAAGGGGTTAGAGGGAAAAGTTTACAGGACTGCAACACTTTGTGCGCCGGGAGAGAAAGGCGTGGAGGGAGATATCACAGAGTTGCAAAACCCGAAGTCATGGCTAGTCAATTTGGGCTCTGTGGATCGCTCGGTGAGTGAAAGCTCCTGATTGGCCGTTCCTGGTTTCTGACGTGGTTTGTTGTGTAGACGCCGCCCATAGTACGTGTCGCTCTCGAACCGGCGCATCCAGCAGATATGCCCAAGCTATTGACCGGGCTGAAGTTACTCAGTCAGTCGGACCCCTGTGTCGAGACTTTCCAACAACAGACCGGAGAACATGTGATTTTGGCAGCAGGAGAACTACACTTAGAGGTGCGCTGAAATGAATTCATTCCAGGATTAATATCGACGATTATCGTTGGGTAGAGGTGTTTGAAAGACCTCCGGGAACGATTTGCCAAGATCGAAGTGCATGCATCCGAACCCATAGTTCCCTTCAGAGAGACTGCAGTCAAAGCACCAGGAAAGTATGTTTCTTTTGGATATAGTGACCCCTCAATAGACCTCTCATAGATATGGCACCGACGAAGACTCCAGGTGCAACACGCGGAACGATCAAGGGAGCAAGTACACAAAATATCGTGTCTTTCACCATCCGCGCGAGTCCGATACCAACACAACTATTGGACTTCATTTTGGAAAACATTGTGACTTTAAAGAAATTGCTACATGATCGAAGTACACAGCCAGGAAAACCTGCGGGTGAAGAGGAAGAAGAGACTGTTGCCGATAAATATGGCGAAATTATGCGGAATCCGAGCGTCAAACCAGAGCAATTCTGGGATGCACTTCAGGATAAGTGCAAGGAAGTCGGAGGGGAGTGGGAAGGGATAACTGATCAAGTGTGGGCATTTGGACCACAGAGAGCCGGCGGCTGTTTGTTGATTGACGCCCGGAAGCCTAAAACTCTAACGTC
This sequence comes from Agaricus bisporus var. bisporus H97, assembly GCF_000300575.1. NCBI lineage: Eukaryota > Fungi > Basidiomycota > Agaricomycetes > Agaricales > Agaricaceae > Agaricus > Agaricus bisporus. The sequence goes on along the minus strand of NW_006267370.1, from coordinate 970,859 downwards.
GTGAGTGATTCTTCCTTGAATTTACTGTTTTCAGTCTCATTTGATACCAACAATTGATAGATTAAAGAGGCGGCTGGAGCGAGCCAAATCTAATGACAATAACGTCGGAACTGAGAAAGCAATACGTGATTTTGATAACCATATCGAGGCCGGATTCCAGCTAGCGACGTTTCAGGGCCCGTTGGCCGCCGAGCCAGTGGAAGGATTGGCGTATTTTGTAGAAGACGTCGACATTGATCAAGAGCTCCTCGAAAAAGAAATACGTATGTTTCAATTCGACTTGGCTTCACTGTATCTCTAACGTACACAGAACATAACCGTATGGCCCAAGTCACAGGCTCAGTTATAGCGGTAGTCAGAGACGCCTGTCGTAACGGACTTCTTGATTGGTCACCAAGGCTGATGTTGGCGATGTATTCTTGCGATATACAAGCATCAAGTACGTTTGCAAAATCCACGTCTATTTCTAAGTGATGCTGATGAGAAATGTACAGCCAATGTCCTGGGGAAAGTCTATGGAGTCGTCGCCAAGCGGCGTGGTCGAATTGTAGCAGAGGAAATGAAAGAGGGAACATCCTTTTTCACAGTTTCTGCGCTTTTGCCGGTCGTGGAAAGTTTCGGATTTGCTGATGGTAAGAAATCATAGCTTTCTTTTGGAGCAACGATTTGAGGTCGTTGACAGATATCCGGAAGCGCACGTCAGGTGCTGCAAGCCCGCAGCTCATTTTTAGCGGGTAAGTACTTGACCTTTATTGACGGAGCAGAATTGACGTTGTCAGGTATGAAATGCTTGATCTGGATCCATTTTGGGTTCCCACGACTGAGGAGGAGCTGGAAGATCTGGGCGAGAAGTCCGACCGGGCTAATGTGGCAAAAGTTTACATGGACGGTGTGCGGGGTAGAAAAGGATTGTTCGTAGACCGGAAGATAGTTGAGTTCGCGGAGAAGCAGAGGACGTTGAAGCGGTCTTTTATCAATTCTTCAAGATAAAAGATAGAATTGATGGGATTGAACTCCTTGTTTGGTTGCTTGGTCAGCCGAGCTCATCAGTTTCCCGTGTCTCCTGTCCTCCTATGCCAGCTCGCTCCCAGGGCTTTCCTCCCCAATAACCCCACCATGGCCTCCGTCGCTACTCCCGCACACCCAGCCTTCCTCAACAAACATCCTGCCGCAGGACTCAGGGCCCAGGAACTCCCAATCTCTACCCAGCAACAACCATCGGAACAGGATATCTACGACGACACATACCAGGGGCTTTTCTGCAAAGCTCTCTATGACTATACCGCGCAGGACGCCTCTGCACTCTCCTTCCGTCGTGGCGACGTCATTGAAGTCCTCAATCAGCAGCCGTCGGGTTGGTGGGACGGCCTCCTTGGAGAGGAACGCGGATGGTTCCCATCTAATTATGTCTCCATAATTTCCGTGGAAGAGGCAGAACTCGCGTTCTCTGAATCCGACTATTCTAACGGAGATGGATTGACCCAATCTGATAGTGACACTGGCGTGCTTGGCATGTCGGACGCCTTCATGCGAGGGCAGGCACAGAACGAGGAGTGGCTAGAAAGCGAGATACACGCTAACAATCACTCGAATACTTCCAGTAGCGCTGTCCCTCAAGGGTCTCAAACCAATGATTTCTGGGAGCCCAACATAATGGAAGACGGACGGGTATGTATTTGATGCGTCACAGTCCTGACAATCTTTTGACGGTATGCATACGAAGATATTTTACGTCAATTCACGCACCGGCCAACGCTCCTGGGATCTACCCCAAGAAACAGCGGATGAAATATCCGACAGTGAACTTGCCGGTCTCTCTGCCCAAAGTGTTGTTAGAGCAGCAACTGGCGCCGGTGTCGTTTTCGGTGTTGCTGCTCCTGCCAATGAAGTCAATGGCAGTCATCCGGATTTGGCGGGATTTGGTGTTCCTCGTTCAACTAACGAGCCAGAGCCATGGATCAAACGTTTAGCTGACGATGGACAAACGTATTATTATGTCAATAAGCTTACCGGCGAGATCATGCGGACGCGGCCTGAAGCGTCCGCTATCAATGGCTCGCATCCAGGCCTCGAGTCAAGTATATCATCGACTATGCGAAAACCGCGCGCCGATTCTAGAAATAGTGTTTATTCAGATAATTCAGATGTTCACCCCCTTGACCACCCCCGCCCTCCCCGCTCCGTCACATCCGATCGCATGCAGCATCTGCAGACTCCGACAGCGCAGACCAATTTCAACCAACGTGGAATAGAGTTGACTTCTGAGGAACTGATTGCCAAGCAGCTGCAGCAGGTGTTGGCCCCTCTATCTCCCGAGCTTGTTACAGACCTGGCCTCCAAAGCGCGTGAGGCTATCCTAGCTATAACAGATAGTGTGCAGGGTGCAATCGGCCGCTTCAATGGTGACCCAAGGCTGGATGATCTTATTCAGTTGGCCGTTCGTTCTGTTCGTGATCTCCTCTACGTTTCTGCTACAAACACAAATCATATGCCGAATGATTTGCTTGGAAACGAGGCCCGCGACAAAGCATCCTCGTCTCCCCTAAAGCCAGCCCAGCGACGGGTCACTGCAACTCTCTCTCGACTTGTACTGTCAGCTCGGGCAATGCACTACGATTCTGGCTCTCTGATTTCCGAAACGCTTCATAGAATTGAAGCCGATGCTTTGGAGTTAGAGAGAGCTGTCGGTTCTTTCATCATGGAGGTGCAGCGCTTTCAGAACGACGATGGAAGAGAAGAAAAACCCCCCAAAAGGTTATATGGAATATTTACCACTGCAAACCTCGGGGTGAGCTTGGTTGGCGCAGGATGCGCCGGTTCATGGACGGGTTTTGGCTGGGTTTCCTCGGAGTCAGAAACACAAGCGCCAAACATCCCCCTTGGCCAAGATACTGTGGCTCAAGTGACTACGATGCTGGCAAAAATTGAAAGTCTTTGTAGCACTTTCACCCAAGTTTCGATATCGTCCGGTGACAACTCGGGTAGGTTCCTGGGAAACAATCGCAGTTATGAACGTTCTGATGTCCTCGGTAGAGCAAATCCGACCACGGCTTCAGGAAACCACTACTCACATTTCTCATTTTCTCAGTTTTGTAGCCGATATTCGCGTCGCACGACACGTGGATATTGATGGTATTCGTCAAGCTGATAACACAATGGATGATAGATATGCGCAAACTCTGTCAAAGGCAAGGGCGCTTGTGCGGACTTTTGAGGCTGCCGTGCAAGCAGCATACGATGATAACACTTCATTGCTTGTGACTGCCCAAGATATCCCAACTCCAGACCGCCGCTCTCTCCTTACAGACCATGCTTCATCATACAACCGTATTCAATCCATTACGCGTTCACTCCAACTAAATCTCCTTCTCATTCGCCAGACCTTAGAAGCCCTCTTGTCGATCGGCCAAGAACAAGCGGAGCTTGCGCAAGGAGACTACAATGGATCCATCGAGTGGAGAATGTCGAGATTGAGCATGACCTCTAGTCGTTTTTCCAACAGTGACAGGATCTCGCGAGATTTATCTGGGATGGGTATTGATGAGCAAGATGTGGTAGACTTTGAGCATGCGTTTAACAGGCCGGGGCCCAAGGTATCAAGACCGCCTGCCGGCCCATTAGTCGATTCTACACAGACACTTGATCAGAGCATTGAAAAGACCAATGGTTCCGTTGAGAGCAACTATAATACCGATGCTAGTACCTTGGTATCAGTTTCAGAAGTTAATGAGGATGATGACGCGGATACTATCGATGAAGACTGTAAGTTCTTTTATGGTCGATTAACTTGGTGCTAATGTATCTATAGTGCAAATTTTTGTACAACCAAAAAAAGTTCCGCGTCCTACTGGAACTGGCAAGCTCATCCACATTCTTGGCGACGATTATGCGGACAAGCTTGCAGCGGAGTCACAACCCTGGTACTTACGTGCGAATTATAATCCGTCGGAAATTGTGATTGAGGAAGCGGATGGTTCTGTCAAAGGTGGAACGCGGTCGGCGTTGGTGGAGAAATTAACTGCGCATGATAAAGTTGGTGAGTGCGGTCACTCTAAAGTCGGATGTGCTTTCAACGCTCAACTTCTCCAGATCTACCTTTTACCCGGGCATTTTTGATGACATACAAAGACTTTATGACACTTGATGAACTCTTTGACCTGCTCGTACAAAGATTTACAATTCAACCCCCGGAAAATTTAACCCCCAAGGAATTAGACGATTGGATCAAACTAAAGCAACATGTCATTCGGACTCGGTAAGATAATTCCTTCACCACGAGGCTTAGCTGACTGAAACGGTTGCAGCGTACTCAATACGCTCAAAACGATGGTTATAGAACAATATGTGTTGGACAAGGAGGATATGTATATACTCGACAAGATGATAACGTTTATTACACGAGACGATGTGGTTGGTATGCCTGCGGCTATGGCCCTTAAAAGTCTTATTGAACGTGCCGTGTGTATCGAGCCATTTTCCTAATCTTTCAACAGCTGACATAGTGTTTAGCAACATATTGGTGAAACGAGTGTCAAGTCGATGGTGACTACAAATCCGATGCCTGCCCCGACACCCATCGTACCGAGAAGCGGGAAGAAGATGAAGTTGCTCGATATCGATCCTCTCGAATTGGCGAGACAACTGACAATAATGGAGAGTAGAATGTATCAACGTATAAAACCTATTGGAGCATTGCAGCGCGCAAGGGAACAAAGAATGGATGTTATAGACGATATTGGTATTGTTATTCAAACAAGTAACCGGGTTCGTATGGTTACGTTGTCACAGAATACCATACTGACATTCAATCTTAGATCGCGGATTGGGTCGCACACTCAATCTTGAGCAAGGAAGATTCACGGAAACGGGCACAAATCGTCAAGCACCTCATCAATGTTGCCGATGTACGCTGCTCATAGTGTCGCGCATAGCGAGTATCTTTAATAATCATGGTCTTCTAGCGCTGCCGTCTTCTCAACAATTTCTCTACGATGATTGCCATCACTTCGGGTTTGAATACACCTCCCATTCGTCGGCTTAAACGTACATGGGAACAGGTCAACCAGAGATCAATCGCCCAGTTCGCGGCATGCGAGGTTACTATCGACAACAGTAAGACATTCGCAAAAAACCGACAGCTCATGGATTCTGTCTCGCCTCCCTGTGTCCCTTTCATTGGTGAGGGTGTTTGACACGTATCGAGGAAAAAATACATGCTGAAACGCTGATCAGGTGTCTTCTTGTCGACACTGCAATTCATTGTGGATGGTAATGCAGATAACCTACCCCCTGGTAACCTCGTCAACTTCTTTAAGCGTCAAAAAGCATCCGAAGTTATGGATGACATTAAACGCTGGCAGGCAACGCCCTACAACCTTCTACCTGTTCCCTCCATCCTTGCTTATATTGAAGATTCTCTCAATCAATTCAGCAACACGGACGCTCGGGCCTCCAGTGACACATTTTGGCAGCTCAGTCTTGAACGTGAGCCTCGCGAAAGGGAAGATGAGAAAATGGCTCGCTTGCTGCAGGAAAGTGGCTTCCTGTAATTGCCACTAGTCTTTATTCTTGGTTTTGTTGTTGCTATCTTTGTTATCCTTGTTTCCCGGATCTATTCTCTAGGGCTTTTTGGATGTAGCTATCATCTCAATACGGAGTACACGAGCACTGAACTAAGTTCATGTTGCTAAGTTGTTGTGTAGATTTTTTCTTCGATACCTTTTGTTTCGTTTTCCTGTACCGTGCCATTCTCTCTTCTGCGTCACCTCTTTTCCGTTGTTCGTCGTATATCTAAATTACATAATAAACATAAGCATCGCGATCATTTACGCGTCCATCGTTTAGCGTATTGTTTGCATCAGGCTTTCATCTTTCCAAACAATGGAAGACGAAACAAATTTTTTCCAACGTGAGCGCGATAGGCTCGCACGCGAAATCACTGCAGTAGGCACTGATGAGAATAACTATCACGGTAAACCAGACTAAATGCTTTAGGAAAGGGTTTTGAAGAACTTCTTTCGTCGAGCAACGCTCTCAATCGAAAACTCGAGGAGGTTTTGGGCATGACAAGGGAATATGAAACGATTGCATCCCTTTGGAACAGCTTCTATCAGCTGATGAGGGAGTCAGGAAAAGAGGATTCTTTATCTGGGGATGCTGGGTTGCCTGGGACAGGAGGACACGTTGTGGCAGGGATGAGGCAGAGCGCGGACAAGGACAATGCCTGACTAGGTGAGTGTTGTCGACTTGAGTAAAAAAAAATAGATCGATTAATCAATCAAGCATTTGAGTGGGTTAGAATTTTGTAATAGTATTGGAATTTTCGGTCAACGACAAAAAGTCCTATGACACACAAGAAATCCAGTGCACATGGAGGCAACACGTTAATAATGTAATATAACACAGGCAATGACAGCGACTTCATTAAAACAAATGACTAGAAAGTGTTCATGGATGGTTTGCCCAATCTGCAACCTATAGAATATGCTGTATTAGTCTGCGTTGATTAGGAAAGAATGATAGAACGCGAACCCAGGAAAACCCATTAAATTCTGCCTGATCCCGGGACGTCAATTGGCCGTGTACAGGCGTCAGTGTAGGTTTTTCGCGAGTGAATTCTTCATCGAAGTTACTGGTATCGGCCAATCCAGACTTGAAAAAAAAATTACGCGGACCCTCACGAAATTACATCAAGTGACACTCACAATCTTGGGGAAATAAGGAGGCGGTATACGCTTGTGGAAGATGTCCTCAAAGCTCACGTCTTTGAAGAAAGGCTGTCGTTTGATTTCGTCGGCATCATCCTTACCGGAACCGAGTCGACGAGTCGGATCGCGATTGAGGAGCTGCAAACAAATCTCTGTTTTAGTAAAGATTTTACAGGAGGATAAGAGAAACAATGTACTTTCTGTAAAATAGAGACGGCGTCTCTGGGCATAGTGATGGGGTATAGGGGTTCATCCTCCAAAATGGCATCAAATATTTCATCTTCATCCTCCCCTCGGAACGGAGACTGTCCCAGTAACATTTCGTAAGTCAAAACACCAAAGGCCCACCAGTCAACTGCCCGTCCGTAACGTTGTTCCAACAAAATCTACAAGAGAAAGGCCTGAGTATATGTGACACTGACGACGAAGAAGTGCATACTTCGGGCGCCATGAATTCAGGCGTTCCACAAAAAGTAGAGGTCGTTTGGCCAGGCCACATCTCCTCTTTACAAAGACCGTAATCAGCAACTTTGACATGCCCATCAAGTGTAAGGAGAATGTTATCCAATTTCAAGTCACTGAGAAATTATATTCAAGTTCACAACTGAAAAAGTCGAAAACATATACGTACCGATAGATGATACCGTTAGCATGGAAATATTCTAGCGCGAGGAGAACCTCGGATGCATAGAATTTGGCTTGCCTGAGTGAGAATTGCTTCCTCTGAATATGTAACATCAAGTCACCACCACTGATATACTCCATAACAAAGTAGATACGGGTTTCCGTTTGGAAGCACGAATGTAGCCCAAGCAGGAAAGGATGACGCTCCCTCGCAGCGGTCAAAAATACTCTCTTCTCAGAGCGCGTGCTAGTCGAGACTGATGAACAAAAGACAAAGATATGCATATTGTCTCCTACCTCTCGACTTCGTCGTTATCGATGATAAACTCCTTTTTGAGTACCTTGATTGCATACAAAGTGGTTGTCGTTTTCTCTTCCGCCAACATGACCTTACCAAAGTTACCCTTCCCAAGCACGGCTAAAAAGTTGAAATCGTCGAGTCCGACTTTACGTTTTACCGGCATTGGGCGACTAGGTTGTGGCTGCGGCCTTGGAGGCTGTTGAACATTTTGATAATCCGATGTAGGACGTGGTACAGGTGATGGAATGCTTTGTTGTTGCTGTGCGGGTCCCGCAGGTGGCTGACCTGGTCGTCCCATTTGAGGCTGGATGCAGTTTGTTAATCAGGATTTGCACTCTTCAAGAAAAGGTATACTAACTGGGAAGCCTGGTTGAGCGTAACCATCTGGCGGTAACTGTTGTTCATACGGTCGCGATGGTGGCCGAACAGGGGAAACCGCCTGCGGCGCAGGGAACCCGGGCGGGGCGGTTCCCTGTCTCGGTGGCAAAGGCCTAGTGGCCATTTGAGGTGATTGTTGGGGGGGAGGATATGGTTCTCCAAGCTGTATGGGAGGTATTTGTGGTGAACCTGGCTGTTGTTGATAACGGGCATCCTGGGTATAACGCTCAGGAGGTGCTGGTCGCCCATATCCTTCTGGGAAACCTTGTTCAGGACCGGTAATCTTCATTCTATCCATGGCAGGCCCGAGTTGTTGATTGATACTATGATCATGCATGGGCAATGGTGAAGTCTGCAAAGGCTTTTGCATGCTGGGGGCGACTCTCTGTTTATCGATTCTGGCCTTGTTGATATCGCGCCAGCTACGGAGAAGTTCGTTGGCCGTCTCCATCGACATACCACAGAAGTCCGGAACAAGGTGGGCACAATTGGCGTGACAGGTGATATCGCATTCCGTACATTTGCGCGCATTCTTACGACCGAGAGGAAGCATGTATCCACAATGGCAACACCAATTCGCACCAATGTTAGTCAGTGGTTCGAAACGATGTGGAATACGATGGTTGATCTTTTCCTCATCTCCATCCTTCCGAAACATTATTAGCTTTTAAAAGGATCAAATTGTGCTGGAGATCACATACCCCAGTATTTGACTTTGATATACACTTTGTGACAACTTTTTCATAACATTTCTTGTGGCAGGTATATCGACAATCCTCGCATTGGTATCCGAGAGCATTAAGAAGGAAATCGTTGCAGAATGCACAAAGCATAAGCTGATAAAATTGTCGTTGCACAAACTTGTGTCCATTCATTTCGTGAACCTCTCCCTTGCGCTTGCGAACAGCGCCTTGACGACCCAAGCCGCCCATGGGGGCGTCCAAAGGCCTCTTGCGAACATTTTCTTTGACTAGTTGTGGCTAAGCGTTTGTTGACAAAAATCGATTAAAGAAGGGATATAACATACTGAAGTTCAGATGAAGGGCGACCGCACCAGCAGGCTCGATTGCAAACCAAGCTTCGACGCCTTCGGTACCAGGAGCACCAACAGGGGCGCCTCCGAAACCTCCTGGTGCTACTGGCACTCCTGGGTGATTTAGCGGGACATCCATGCCCCCTTGGCCAGGAAATCCTTGCATGCGACCCGGGCCATCTCCAGGCATAGCGCCAGCAGTAAACCATCCTCCCTGACTAGTTTCCATTCCAACTTTCTGCCGTCGAAGCGCTTCAACCAAGTCACTGATTTTGATCCAGAGTACACCTATCGGGATGGGGTGGGGTTCATTCCCTTGTTTATCATATACTACAATTTCAACTTCATTAGCTTTATCCACCGTCATCTCGAATTCTTCGTTCCATCTATCCGTGCGTGATGGATGGCTACGAGCGAGCTGCGTGCCTTCCACTTTGATGGAAACATATGTCTCTGTTACGGCGCGAGATGATGTGCGGAAGCGAGTGGTGATGGGCGTATGTTCGAGCTCTTGTGCACCCCTAAGGGTCACACGAAGAGTTCCTGAAAGTGGTTTTGATCGCAGATTAGCTCCGCGTTCGCCTTCGTTTCCTGTATCTGAATCACAGGCATTAGAATACTTGGTGCAATTCTGCGGACGAATGGATCACGATTATGACTCACCAGACTCATCATTGTCCATAACATCATCCAAAATGTGCAAATTCTTGTATCGCTTAAGGGCAGCATTCAAGAGCTGAATTTTCTTTTCGCTTTCCACTTTTTTGGCCTCAGCGTCGGCTTTAGATTTTTTGTCTCCGTCCGCAGAATAGAGTTTGGCCATCTTGTCGATGCCCTGTTTATATTGCTTCTCCACTTGAAGCTTGAATTCGAGCTGATGCAACATCTTTGTAATTTTCCGTGGGGTAATGGGGGTATCTGCCTTGATCAGGTCCAGGTTAGTGTATACCTTTCCTCGTTGTGACCCAGGTTGCGGGCCGAAGCCTGCGTCGGGTGAACGGTGACCTTGATCATAGTCTTTTGGCGGCACCTATACGATACGGGATATCAGGGAAATGATGGGCTGTCAAGATAACAGATGTAATCGAGCTAACCTGAGGGGAAAGTATTCCTCCAGATCGAGAGGGATCATCGCGCTGTGACTGTTGCTGCTGCTGTAGCTTGCGAGCCTGAAGCTCGCGAAGGGTCTGTTCGTAGTATGCAAGATTCTTCTCGGTTTCTCTGATCTTGGCTGCGTTGCGCCCCAGGACCTCTTGGTTGAGTGTGGCTCTTCCGAGTTGTTGGGAAGCCTCTAAGATCTTGCGCTCGGTCTGGATATGCTTGTAGACTTCTTGGATCTTCTGGTCGAGCTCATTAGTCTGGAAGTCGACATACATCAGTACAATCCCTTGGGTGGTCGTGAGGAACGGGCAGAAATACCATGGCTGTTTGCACGCAGAAGAACCGCGCGAGTGGGGGTTGGAGAAGACGGATGGACTGGCTGGGAATGAAAAGGAGGGCGGCTGTGACGGTTTGTTATCAGTTACCGCATTTATTTTCCCGAATTATCCTTTTTCGGCTGCCATCCATGCCTCGCATAGCCCGCAGGGCCGCATACAACGCCGCCGCGGACAGCTTTTCCTTGTCGCTCGTCGTGCAGCATAATCTCCATTTGCCGTCCGAACACGACCATGCTGTGCACCTGGACGTCGTCGCGCGAAATCCACTGGTATTCACCCTCGCAGGCGCCACCAACGGCACTTCAGCAACACGCGATCAACTTGTCTCTTCGAAAACAACAAATTACGTCGTCGAATATTTGCGTCAGGTATTCATCCCACTGCACTCCACTGTATCAATTGACGTCCATTCCCCTTGTCGGATAGAATGCGATAGAACTCGGCCTAGACCACGTTTCTGATATCGCTATTTCTGAACTCAAACAGTATCCCAGTTGCACGTTCAATCGTTCTTTACTCCCCTGTTTCTTCTCCCAATGATCTTGACTCGTAGTCACCGTGACATTTGCTTGTGCCAAGAACTCGGACCCCTTTGAGTTGCGACCAGTGTTGGATACCTTGCACCTCGAATACACGTGGAAGACCCGACCGATTCCGACCAACAAAAGCATTTTGCCGTCATCGGACTTTGATAACCGCCTATTCTTTACTGAGCTCACCCTACCCTTATGGACACTTTTGAACCAAGTCGTCTTGCGCTTCGTAAAAAACGGCCTGGTCAGGTCCGCTCCCGCCGGTTCTTGCTGTAGCCTATTCTAACCTAACAGTCAAAAACAGGAGATATCCTTTAGTTTTCGGTCATCTGGCTCGTGTCTGTCTCTTCTCTACCCTGACATGGTGATCATCCCTGACTGCGAACAATAGCAATTCAACAACGAAATGACCTATTTTCAACCGATAATCATGTCAATCACGCGGATTCTCCGACGCTCCCTTGACCCCGCGTTTCGTTCACAATGCAAGCACCTCTTTAAGGTATACCCGATGTCCGGCCCCTTTTGTGTCCGCCTTATCGGCATCCTATCTAGATGCTCGAGCGACGGTTTAATGCGGTATTTGACATTGACCGCACGATGGAAATCCCTGGCCGCAAAAGATTACGACAAGTGGACTTCACCGAAGCCGTCTTTTATCTCGCCATGCGACTCGCATTCAAAGCTAGCATGAAACCTGTCGAATTCAAGGTCACTTCCTTCTTCCGAATACAGGGGTCGGGGTTAATTTGCGCTCTAGGGTCGTACTCACAGGCATATTATGGACGCTGAAGATCACGAGCTTTTGGAAACGGAGCCTCCGTCGGCTGCCATAGCGGTTCCTTCGCCTGAGACTGACATATTCTTAGAACAGGACGAGAGCGATGCCAGAGGAAGTTTCGAAGGACCGTCATTCTTCGACATGCTTGATTTTCCTCGACTCGGTGGCAGGCTCGGTCTTACAGATTCAAGCATTGGCGCGCTACCTTTCGATTCGGACAGTGAAGACGACTACTATATCTTTGAAGTTCCTGCGAACCATATCGGCGATATCGGGGTGGACCTAGACAATTCAGACGAGGAGTTATCCCCATGGTCCTCCGTAGCCGATTTTGGCGACCAACCCAGGGAACACCTACCTTCTCACGATGAGTCTAGCCAATGTTCAAACGAAACGCCGGGAAACGCCAATTTCTTCCAAATGCAACTCGGTGACGGAATTTATGTGGACGACGAACCCTTTGCAAAACTACCAACGAATGATAGAAATACACCCGCATCTTTGCTCGGAACGATCTTAATGGAAAGTCACACTACCCAACGAGCTAGGTCAGGCGACACTGGAGCTTCACGTGGAAACCTAATGGGACATTCAAAAGAGCGTCGGACGCAAGTCGCCCGAGAGATTTCACAGACCGAGGCTTTGACCCCTTCAATGGCTCCCGACTTGGAATTACCTCCTCTGGATATGGATGACGATTACATGGACATGGATGACAAGAAGTATCCTGCGTTTAGCCAACTGCCTATACCAGACGATCATCGTTGCTCAAAGACAAACCCGACCCTGCACTCAACGAATCACGGGTTCGATCATGAGGACTTTCTGGACGTAATATCCGAGGAATTCTTTCCTGATGAAGACTTCGATATGGATAGTCTGTTTGATGACGAGGATTCAAAGTTAGATATAAGTCAGGTGAGATGCTCTACAGTAGCACATTTGGTCGAGGAACAGGTGGAAGCCGTAGATTCGGCAAATGAAGGTTTGATTCTAGAGCACGAAACGAAGGGGTCGGATTCCGAGAGCAGTGATGAATTTTTAATTTCATTTCTGCCGCAAAGAATGGAATTGTATCAGGAAGACAGGGGCATGATAGACACAAATGATTGCTTTGACCGCGAGATCGAACCAGACTTTGTGGAATTAGCCATATAGAATGTAGTTTAAGAATGCTTGATTCTAGATTGTTCTAATGTATACCTGTTCGGCCAGAACGGCATGACCGCAGGTCGTGGATCAATTGAATATCAGATCAGACTCCGCTCGATGTAAGCGCCAAGACTTGCAAACTCAGTCCAGGCCAGTATTGCTGCTTCCCCAAGTCGTTTCAGCCCTTTCCTCTTTTTTGAAAACCTTGTCTCTCCCTCCTTCATTGTCACCAAGACTTACCGGTATGCTTCCCGCCCAGCGAAATAAAGTTGATATCAGTGTAGGCCATCTATCACATATCATATCAACACTCAATTGAAAAACATTACCTGCTGTTGGCTAGAAATTGACTCCCCAGGAGCAGCAATTATTCGCCAAGTATGGGAAACTTCCCACTCACAAGAATATGCTGATGAAGATGCAAAAGGTTCGTTTGTCGTGATATTTGAGCGGCACATTTGATAAAGCTCTGGCCACATTTAGGAACGCAAATACTTCGATTCGGGGGATTATGCACTCTCGAAGGCTGGTGTAGCACCACAAAGTACAGTCGGTACAGCGATTCCCAATCCCGAGAAGTAAGTGAGCCAGGATACGGAGACGATGAGATTTCTGATCAGTACCTGCAGTATACCGCATGCATCGGCCAATGGTCATTCAGCACCATCAGTTTCGCCGACCACTTCAACCAGTCCTGTCAACCGTGAAAGCAGCCTGTCGCACATCAACACGAAATCTAGCGAACTGGAAGACGAAGAAGAGAAGGCGAATACGAATATGGAAAAGGTAGAGGAATCTGAGTCGATGCAAATTGAGGGTTCGCTGTCGACACCAGAAATCAATACGCCGGCCACCACAACGATGGATACTACTCAGGCGACAACGGACAAAACACAAGAAGCCGATGAAATGAAAATGAGTGTTTAATTGCCCTTCTCTTTTCTTTTATGTCCGTCTCTCTTTCATACCTATGCAGAACCCCTCAGTGGTGATACGGATTTGTCGCCCTAAATTTGTTGGTTGCGCGTGGCTTCATTCGTGATTTGGCATTACTTCGCAACGATGCGTATTTCCTTTGGTGCCCTATTTTTTGTTGGGTTTACGGCGAGAAAAGCGGTATTCGCTATTAAAACGCTACATTACCCCTTGTATATGTTTGGATTTTGATGTACGAGTATAAGTATCGATGTTATTCGCGGCGGCAAGCGAGATATTATTTACGGGCGTCGCCAGAGGTCGCGAGGCAACGAAACGGAAGGGTTGGTTGAGCGCTCTGTTGTCATGACGCAATTAATTGTGAGTGTTTGGTTACAATGAGATCACTGATCAGATCAGATCGTGTTCACTCAAATCACGTGCGTCGTGATTCCACTTCAATCGGACGCGTCCTGCACGGTGATCAATGGCAAGCTGCACCGCTCAGGACGTGGCAAGCTCTCTCGGGGAACTGGTCGGCCGGGACGAAAAGATTATCGCAGAATGTGCGTTCAATCTGCACTCCTACAATTCATTGTCTGTAACAATTTGCAGGTCTATCGATATGCCACAACTTCAATATGTCGCCTGACGATCTTCGATGGAAGCTTGAAGCAGTCAGCTTCAGCACTAATAAAAACACTCCTCACTCAGTGTTAAAGAATATTACTTTGGACTCCGTTCTTGCTCTTAAGGTGCAGCTGCAGCGCGAAGTAGGAAGAGAGAAGAAAGCTCAAACCCGAACTTCGACTGTTTCTGCAAATGTCAATAAGACGCGCACGCCTGCAGTCCTGAATAGAAGCATCAAACTGCCTGGACCTGCAGTATCTTCTGGAAGGACCGTCGTTGCTCAAGTCAAGCAGGAAGAAGTACAAGTTGCTGGACCAAGTCGAGTCGTGTTCTATGGACCGAAACAGGATGAAAAAGCCAAGAACCAGAGAGCTTGTGAGTGACTGATACCGCCTGTGTTTACCATTCAATTCCATGCTCATTGTTTGAGTTGGGCTTGCGCCATAGACCGGTACATGTTCGAGAAGCAGATGGAACGAAGTGAAAGTCAGTTTGATGGCGATTTTCTCGATAAATTGCTCAAGATTCGGGTTACTTGCAGACCTTGACCAAATGATTGACGATGCCGCCGACATCGTGCGAAGTTATTTCAAGCTGGATGATATTGGAGACCCAGGCACCACGACAGATGTATGTTTTCGACCGTGTCCCTTCATTTTCTTACCCTTACAACTTGACTGAAAAAAAAAAAAAACAGGAAGATGTCGTCATTGTCGGTAGAATATTTTCAGACGTCGACGTTGAGGCAGAGAAACTCACAGAAAGTTCCTTGTTCCTTGAATCTTCGCGTATGCTATCGGGAGGAGCACGGATAGCTCTCAAATTTCATCCTGCTCTTGTGATACGAAATAATATCAGAGGTGCAAGAGGCTTAGGATTTTTCCCTGGCGCTATCGTCGCCTTGAAGGGCAGGAATGGTGGAGGTGGACATTTCCTAGTCAACGAGGTTCTGACGGTGAGTAGGGAGTTCTATTGATGGCTTCATTGATCAAGGATTTTGAATGAGTTACTTGTAGCTTCCGGTACCTAATCCAACCACGCCGGTGTCTGGCGAGAATACCATGAAGGTTGACCCTGTCGAGTCTGGTGCATTCTCGCTGATAGCTGCGTGTGGGCCTTTTACCGCCTACTCAGATCTGAGCTATACGTTCTTAGCTAGCCTAGTAGAGGCGGCGAAAAAGGATAAACCCAGCGCACTACTTTTAGTGAGTATCCTCACGTATCGTTTCGTTGAAGAATCATAATGACATATTTTCTCCCAGGTCGGTCCATTTGTCGACGCCAATCATCCTTCAATCAGAGTGGGTGACCTTGATTCCACGCCCGTAGAGCTTTTCCATGAAAAAATATACTCGTCTATAAAATCATTTCTCGACGCCTCCCCAGGCAGTATTGCCATCCTACTTCCCGGCGTACGTGATCTCCTGAGCAATCACGCTGTATACCCACAGAGCGAACTGTCTCGCGACTTGGTTAAAAATGATCCAGTAAGTTCCCCCTATGCCCCTCTCTTCGTTTCCGTTGACTCGTATACCAGAGAATCCACCTCATACCGAACCCGTCAAGATTCAAAATCAACGATGTCTCATTTGGAGCATGTAGCGTTGATGTCTTATTCCATCTCCGCAAAGAAGAGTTCCTTAAACTTGGGCGGGAGGTGGATCCGGTGTTGCCCGTACATGAGGATGATGTTGGCACAGACGTGATGGCTAACACCTGTCGACACTTGTTGCAACAGCGCAGGTGGGTCTTGCCTCTCTACTCCTTTGTTCCTCAAGCGACTAACCCCATTGACTGGGTAGCTTTTATCCGATTTTCCCTACGCCTCCAGGTTTAGCACATGAAGTGAATATGGATGTTAGTCATTCAGATGGTTTGAGGCTCGTTGATGGAGATAATCCGAATCCACCTGATGTTTTGATTTTGCCAAGCAAATTAAAGCACTTTGTGAAGGTATGGCGGCATATTTATGTGTTACAATTTTGTTGAAGATGCGAAAAAAACAGATGGTCCATTCTACGACGGTAATCAACGCTTCTTTCTTGAATAGAAACACATATGCACTATTAAAAGTCGCGGAGGGTAGTGGTGGCATGTCAAGTGTCAAGCAGCGGTTGAGTTGTGAAGTCGTTCGGTTGGGTGAATAGGGTACAAAATTTTGTTTAATTAATGTCCGTTACTGCTGTGCTTTTGATACCAAAATATTTTGCTATCCTCGTGAATTCAATACAGCCTCGAGACTATGTCGTACGACATCGTCCAAGCCTTTACCTATGAGTACAATCTTGCCTTCATCGGGTATCCCTAAATCGTCGTCCGTCTCCTTAATCTCCTCTATCTCGTATAGATTCCGTACACCCTGCAAGACATATCGTTGTCCAGACGTGGTTGATAGCAAGCCTTTACATCGGAGTACCAACAAATCACGATTCTGCGATGACTCTTCCTCTGGTAGATGATTCTCCCAGAGAACCGTGCGAATCCATCGATCAAAGTTATCGAATGCTTGAGGGGACAATGGAGGACATTCCACCCGTAAACTTGAAATTCCGCGGAACTCGTAATGATTGGTATTGGGTTTCGTGTCATGAGTGTGGGTATCATCACATTCGTGGACATGGGGTGCCAAGGACGGGTTTGTGGCGTCTGATTGTGGCGGTTTCGAATATGCGGATATTCCAATGATATGCTTCAGATCGATTTGACCTTTAATGGTCCGATGAATTGGTGCGGCGGGATTAACTTGTCGGATTAAGTTTTCTGTATGAGCGAGAGCTTCGGGTGTTGCGAGATCAGTTTTGTTCAAGATCACTACGTCTGAGCCAGCAATTTGTCTGATTTCGGGTTTGACAATTTATTTTGAAGATGATAAATGAATGTCAATCACGTACCGAAGGCTCTCGCCGACGTTCATTGGGTCAGTGGCATGATCTTCTGTCATTTGCTATTTTGCGGCGTCAGCGAGGAGCAACGAGCCGGGCGCTGATGAAAAAAAAAATACCTGTTGTCCGAAGACAGCGTCAACAACACAAACCACTCCATCAAGTCCTATATCGCGACCAAGACCCATAGCGAATTCCTCATTGTGCCAAAATATGGCAGCGATGGGACCTGCAAACGAAAATGTCAAGATGATCCCTCCATTGTTGATGGATGGATGACTGACCAGGATCCGCGAGCCCAGTTGTTTCCAAAAGAATATAATCAAAAGCGCCCTTACGCTGCATAAGCTTTTCAATTGCTGCCGCGCCGGTGTCTTTAATGCTACAGCATAAACAACCATTTGGAAGTTCTAAAAATTCTTCTGATTGTTCCGCGGTTGGGTCGTCTCCGGAAGAGATATTGATGGCTTTCGCTATTGTGTTCGAGAAGCGCCTTAGATTTTGTTATTCTCGTGAGGAAGGCCGCATACCTTCGATATCCTGGGTATTCAATATATCAGCTGGGTGGCGTCGGTACGCTCTAGGCTTTGCTCACAGCAGTATCGCCAAATTCGTTCATGATGACGGCTATCCGATATCCATGACGCTCCGTGAGAATATATCTTTGAATGATGAGATGGATGCGCTCTGTGAAGTGAGAAAGGTGCGCACTTGAGGAGAGTGGATTTGCCGGCGCCGAGGAAGCCGCAGATGATAGTCAGAGGAACGCGGGTCGGTTGAGAATCGATGAGGGTCCTAGGAGAGACATGAGCTCGTGGTAAGGAGGAGAAGGAAAGAGGTAGTACGGGACTTCGTCGTCTGAGGCCATGGTGGTGTGACAGCAGTCCCGTGGGGATCTCATTTACGCAATAGAGTCTCTGCATCACTGTCCTCCACTCTCTCTCTCCGATGGCTTCCAGCGTCATGCCTCTCACGGAAGACGAGCGCAAATCAGTCGTGCAGGGTCCTGGAGACGTCGAATGGAAGTACGTTCAACCCGTCTTCTGCTCGTGTGTCGGCTCGTATTGAACATTCGTGACAGATACGAGATGCGTCGCGAGTGTCAGGAAATCTTGCCTGGCTTGCTACTCGGACCCTTTGCTGCATCGAAATCCCTTGAAACTCTCAAATCCCTTAGCGTGACACACATGTACGGTCCGCGTCGCCTCGCTCCGTTGTTTCTCTGACACTTGGGATTTTCGAATCGCACCTCACACAGAGTATGCATACGAGACGCCAAAGAGGCTTTCTCAGTCCGTCCCCGATTTCCAGAAGATTTCAAATACATGGTGCTGGACGTCGAAGACAACGAGGAACAGAATCTCATTCGAGTCTTTCCACCGTACTTCTCAATTGTTCTTTGTATTTAAAAGTCAAGCTAATCAACAGATTACAGAGCCAAGCAATTCATCGACGATGCGATTGCATCAGGTGGACGCGTCCTAGTGCATTGCAATGGTACGGTCACTTCCTTATCATCAGCATTGAATCGACCTGATCTTTTTTTGGGTAGGTGGCATCAGTTTATCCCCCGCATTTGTAGTCATGTTTGTTATGCAACATTATCAGTTATCGTGGGAAGAGGGTCTCCACATGGTACAGAACCGTCGATATTGTATATCCCCAAATGGAGGGTTCCTCACCCAGCTCAAGGTACAGATCATAATTCCTCCTCGCCAATAGACTCTGGTTAAAATATCTCACTTTACGTTGTAGGAGTATGAAGCCATTTATAGAGCAAACTTTGCTGTCCAGGCATTCCCGAACAAGCAGAGATCAGTTCCAAGGCGGAAACGCGAACATGAAGAGGACGAGGACACGGAGATGATGAGGTAAATTGTCAGGTTCTGTGTCTCCCACTCGTGTCATTGACTTTATGTGGCTGCGACAGAGGAGAAGACCGGAAAAGGCCTTTAGTCAAGAATGACCCAGAAGACGTTGACCCCAATGCAATGGAGACGTCATGAGCTTCGGACCGGAGGCTGGGTTGAGTCGGTCTTCCGTCGTGACCCGGCGAAGGAAATTTGTTTCCCCGATTACTTATTAATGTCATGGGTGGATGCACAGTCCTGGATAGCTTTTTGGGATTTTCTTCTCCGCTAGTTCTTGATATTTTGGAGATGAATTCGTGGATGGCTGGTTTCTTTCCTTTCGGTTTAAAACGCTACTGATGACGGTCTCTATCTTCGATTGCTGCATACCCTGTAAGCTATAAAACCCATTCTAATATTTAATATTACAAAGACTTTATCTTCGCCTTTTCTTTTTCCTGGATGACGCGCTTTGCGTGAACATCTACAAATAAATCAGCCATCATGACCATGTAGGGAAAAAGATAGAGCGTACCTCGGCGTTTGATCCAGGCTTCCACTGAAATGCCCGCGAATACAACGCCAGCACCCAGCCATTGACCCGAAGCCAATTTATGGTTATAGAGGACAACCGACAGTAGCATTGTAAATAATTTGCGGGTCAGGGTAATGGTCCTGTGGAGTACAGATTTAGATATGATCGGACTTGTGACAGAGGAAATGGCCAAGCTTACACCAATGTAAGGGATCCAAAATGTTGCAGGGTCTCGAATATGAAAAGTTGTCCAAGTGCTCCAGTGAAAGCGAATTGCGCGAGAGGCAGAATGATTGAAGGGTGACCACGAATGAATGTAATAGCGCCCATGAGTTCAGTCTTGCCGTCATTCGAGGGATGAATGACCGGGATATAAGGCAATGGAAGGATTGACAGAATGGAAGTGATTATAGTACAGAAGAGGTTAATCCAGAACATCATCTGTTGCCCTGACACTTTGTGGCGAGCGAAGATTTCATCTTGAGTGGAATTGACAGCTCCGTCCAGAGCGAGGTTTATCAAGAGATAGGTTATTCCGATAAGGTTCGCGTAGGGAGTCTGGGGTGCCTGCACCGAGTTATGTTTGCTCTTTTTGTTATCATTACCAAAGTGCATGAAGAGGGTAATACCCGTCGTCACCATGAAAACAACAAGGTACTTATGCGGCGCGAAGCGACGGCGGTACAAGATGACGTTCATGATCATCACCGGAATGAGTTTGCAAGACTTGCCGAGGACCATGGCCGGATATGATATATACGAAAGGGCGGCGAAGCCAAAAGGAGCGGCTGAGGTGATGAATGCCGAGCATTGTAGGTATCGTAGTAAGAGAGCCTGGGTAGAGTGGCGACTATCTGATTTCTCGGGGTGATGGTGTTTGCCATTGGCTTGCTGTGCATTGCCGTTTACTGCAACCCCATTAGAATTTTTATCTACTTTGTGCCTCAGACCGAGGTTCTGAGCTAGGGTATCTGTCGAGTTTCGACGAAGCAGGATATAAATGATGGCCGATATAGAGCTGAGAAAACTCTGACACGTCCCCATGAAAAGAGGAGACTTGAACTTGTCGGCGCCGGAGCCATCGAGGCGTTGGAAGGGTACGGAGACTGTCCGGGCAAGCGAAGAATCAGATGGTTGTGACTGAGTGCTGAGCCGAGATCACTCACGACGCTCCTGGGCTATTGCCCACAACTGGAAGGAGCATAAGCGACTCCGAAGAAGAGATGCACCGAAGCTACTCACGAGAAACATCGCGTATACTCCCAACACACACCCCAGAAGTCTAAAGTTAGCGGTCAGCGCGGAAACGGGTGCGGGGCTGCTTGGCAATACAGACCTGGTAAAGGACATGGTGAACAAGAAAGATTCAGCAGCTTACTGTATTGATCGCCACTGGAGTGACGTGGAACACGGATCGGGATCTAAACCCCAGGCTAGGGGTAGTGTGTCATGGCGTTCCGTTGATAAGAGAATATTTATAAATATATTTAATTTCAAAGGGATTGCGGCTTGGCGCTTTTGAGAGTCATCGGACTTGTCCTTCTCCCACCACCACCACTATCCACCCCCGCCATTGCCCCCACCGTTTAATGTACTCTGCGTCTCCACAGGACACCCGCCCTCTCGCCATTGGTTCGTCCAGCTCTTTCCATCAACAACCCGCCTCGTCCAGACGCGGCAGACTCCCGACTTTTCCCTCGGGAGTCGAATGGAATCTCGAGGCGCCTTCAGATGCAGA
This sequence comes from Agaricus bisporus var. bisporus H97, assembly GCF_000300575.1. Classification (NCBI taxonomy): domain Eukaryota; kingdom Fungi; phylum Basidiomycota; class Agaricomycetes; order Agaricales; family Agaricaceae; genus Agaricus; species Agaricus bisporus. The sequence continues at coordinate 949,361 of NW_006267370.1, read as the reverse complement.
CCTGGACGATGAACAACAGCTTTCAGCTTCTCTCTCTCGCTCAGGCTTTGCCTCCCATTCATCCTCTGTTCCCACCAAATGCGCAGCCCAGGACTCACCGAGTATATCGGCATCCCCGGCCGCCATGTTTCTGGCTGCCTTTGGCCCTTCCATGAAGGCTGCGCCTCTCCCCGATGATGAGGGTCAGGTCGTTGCGGGTTATACCCTCGGTAGCATCGTCGGTTACGGCGGTTCCTCCATCATACGGCGGGCCTTTTCTTCTTTGGGTGGGATAGTTGCTGTCAAAATCGTCAAACACTCTGAATTACAAAAACAAGGACATTTGCCACAAACTTTGAAGAAGCTGCGGCACGAGGCAGAGGTCTGGGGATCGCTGAGTCATGAGCATATTCTTCCGCTCTTTGCCGCGGTCCATTCCTCCTATGCAGACTTTTTTGTAACCCCGTTTTGTCCTGCAGGTTCCTTGTATGATATACTCCAGCGTGATGGGACTCCGGCCCTGTTGCAGGATGATGCGGGGATGATGTTTAGGCAGGTGGTGAGGGGGTTGCGTTATCTTCATGAAGTTGCGATGTATGTCCATAGGGACATCAAACTAGAGAATGTGCTCGTGGATGAGATGGGTGTGTGCAGAATTGGTGACTTTGGCATGTCCAAAAAAATAGGTGAAATCGACGAAGATGATTTGGAATCAGATGTAGAGGAACAGAATGAACACGAATCCTTCAGCTTTCCAGGTCATAATGTCTTGCCTCATAGGGCTGCCACGTTTTCAGGTCATCCTCTTGTCCGCCAGTCAAGTCTACAATCTCCCCATGTTGGTGTGCGACATGGCGGGGCTCGCCATCGTAACTCTACTTCTACGGCCCATCTGGCTGCCCAGGCTTGCCAGCCAGGGTCTCTGCCGTATGCTTCTCCTGAAATTCTTCTTCCTCAAACACATGGTCCGCTACGACCACACCCGTCCCAAGATATCTGGGCGCTTGGCGTTCTGCTGTACACGCTATTGACAGGGCAATTGCCCTTCTGGGATTCCTTTGAGCCCCGGCTTCAGATGAAAATACTGCAGGGTGAGAGTCTATCTACATGCTGACTACAGTCATGCTTACACGTGGTCAGGAACGTTTGACATTCCACCTGGAATTGGAAAAGGTGCCGAGCGTGTTCTCCGTGGTTGCCTCGAGAAATCCACGCAGCAACGGTGGTCAATCTCCATGGTCGACGAGGTGGCCTGGGGAGTCGGTTGGGGGAGTGAGGGTGATGATGTCACCCCAGCAGAGTCTGATGACGAGTTTGAGGCTCACTGTCCGTCCCGTTCCCGCTCTCGTCCTCCCGCTCTTGTCCTTTCAAATGCGGATTCTCTACCAGACAGCGGACAATCCAGGCACGTGCGAGAGGCAGCCTCCCGCAGGTCAGCTTCCCGCGCCAAGCGCTCAGAATTCCGGGCACCCGTACCGACTCGCAGTCGCAGCCGCGGCGTCGTTTCACGCCACAACTCCCGCGCACCCTCACCCACACCCACCACTTCGGGCCTGAGTGGCAGCACCATTTCCGAGTCTCCCTTCCTGCCCTCGCCAACTTTCTCCATCGATCGTGGCCGTCGTTTGTTCCGTAATTTTCCTTCTCGGTCCCCGAGCCCCAGTATAATCCCGGGCACTCCCGTTGACGTCTCCGCACCTTTCCGTGGTCCATTCAGTTCCTCGCTGCCTGTTGTCGATGACCAGGTGGACGAGTTGTCCCTGGACACAATGCACAAAGAGGGAGAGGAAAGAGGCCGCTCTAAATCCACTCGTGAAATTAGAGCCTCGCCTTTATCTTGTTCTACTAGCTTCGGCTCTTCTGATAACGATAACGTTGACGTCCTCTTTCACGTCGGAACTAGCGGAAACGGATATTGGGGTGGAGAAGAGGTTACGGAAAGGGGAGTCGTTGGCCGCACTGGAAAGCCAGACTGTAATCATCACATCATTAATGCGGACACCATACCGGAAAAGGAGAGGAGTCGAAGTTGCGGTCATACCTTAAGAGCTTCATCCACGGCAGAATCTCTGCTCACCCGGACGATGCAGGATTCGCGCCGTCTGTCTCACTATTATGAACCATATGAGTATGACCACGAATTTTGGACAAGGAGGAAATCTACGAGGACAGGTAGTTCGTCACAATCCCCTGCTAGTCCTTGGTCTGTCCCGATGACTCGAACTTCGACCTCCAGCTCGCAAGCTGGAAAGCCACCATCATTCGCCGCTGCCATTAATGAACTCCTGAAAAAGAAGAACGTGTCTATATCGCAAACCCCTCCTGTGTCCAGCCCCGAAATGCCGGCGATACCGAAGAGGGAAAGAAGCATGGACTGTGCCATTGGCTGGTCTTGAATCAGTTGTTTACAACGGTCGCTGAACCCTACCATTTAATCTCGGCTAGTGGGGGTGAATTTTTTGCTGCCCTTGTCGGTGTTCCTCAAGCGAAGCGGAAGTCGCAAGGCACAAATGTATTATTTGACCGCGGGCTTTTTGTATTCAAAACTCTCGACATTGAAACAGACCGACAAGTCGTGACTGATTTTATCTTGCGGCCTCTGTTTCTTGTTTCTTTTTTTCTTTCCCTTTTTGTCGATGTCAATACTCTACTCTGCTTATCTTTCTCTTCATCCCTCTATGTCTTGTTTCGTTGCAAGTTTACGCTAATTTTGTCCACAACCTTTATGATTCAACTTGTTGCTTATGTCTTTCGGCTTGTCTCACAACTCAGTTATCTATCTTCCTCTCCCATGTGTAGTCTTCTATCTTCTACATCTGTACGCTCAACGTAACAGCCTGTATACCCAAGTTTCTGTAGCAATAGTAGTAACTGAATTTAACAAGTTGTGGTCTCTAGTATGCAACAGAATGGGAATAACACCAATGAATAATACCAGAAACTAAGTAACGACGAATACAAAGCACTGAAATAGCATTAACAAGTTTATCGGATGAGAGAATTAGAGGGTGATATTATCGCCCATATCCAAGGCAGGAGGGCGTTTTTGCTGCTCACTACGAGCCCGCCGTTCATCTGACTTCTGCTTTAGTTGCTCGATTTCGCTCTGGAGTTTCTCCTAAAAACATATAAGTTGATGTATATAAAACAATGAAGCCAAGAACGCGACATACTACTTTCGTTTCCAAGTCCGCTGGTGAGAAAATAGAAGATAGCTTTGGATTAGGAGGCAAAGCTTTATTACCTGGGCACTCTGTCAGTTTCTAAATATATGTGCGCCGCATACAATTAAGCAGGGTCGGTAGAGGGAAAAACGTACCAAAGGCAGCTGTTTGGAATACTGCGTTCATCAGCTCGTGATTGCGCTTATAGCGGGTCATTGCAAGGGTTCTCGTTGAGACTTGATCGACTTCATCTGGTAAAGAAATGACCGCTATGAGAACTTCAAAGCCTGTAATAATTCAAAGCTGAGACTCACCACCAGAGTCGTCTTCCTCGGGACGAGGTTGCCTCTAATGAAGTGATGAAATGAACCAATGAGCGGAAGTTGCGTAAAAAGTGGGGAGAAACACATTCTTACCGCCTGTGAGTTGGCTGTCCGCTCGGCAGCTTGTCGCTCCCTCTGCCGTCTCTCCATCATCTCCATATTAGAATTCTGGTGAGCAAGCATCGCTTGTTGCTGATGTATTCCCATTGCTGGCATGCCGCCGGATGGCATTTGATTATGCATCATATTTCCTTGAGGAGGTTGTGCCTTCTGTCCAGCTCGTTCCCCAGCAACGAACACTCCTGACTCTGTGATTCCTCGAAGAGGATAGACACGCACGGGTTGGTTGAAAAGTGTCGGGTTGATTGCTGATAAGACGCAAACTCAGTTTCTTCGCTTTGACACACGTCGCTTGTAGAAAATGACGGCTCAGTAAACACGCACGTGCAGGAGGTCCTCGGGTGTAGTGTACAAGAACAAGTTGCGGATGACCACCTTTAATTAGACGGTAACGCCTTCGGAATCTCCACGCTTGTTGGTCTTGCGAATTCGGAACAAAGCCGAATTTTATTTCGCAAACTTCCATTTCCTAAGCCGGGCCCAAAATATGATAGTTATATCAGTCTCAGATGCTGTTCAAATTCACCCCTAACAACTCACACGTCCGTTGGCAGCTGGGACGCCATATTTGCCTTCGTTGTCTTGATATCTAACGCCATCATTCGGGAACGGTCTATCGGGAGGCAAAAATATGACGTAGGTCTGTCCCTCTAAAATCTAAGCATCTATGTGTCCTGTGCGGTGATCTACGGTGAAGAACCTACCAGCGGGTTTGTCAATGTAACCCCAAGTGAAGGGAACTGTTTGCGCGACATGGGTAGCACGTAAGAGCATGTTGATAGCGGCCTCTAAATTGATCTCGCGATGCATTCCTGCGCTTTCTGGGTAGCGGAGACATGGCCCTTCGCTCTGGGCTTGTGCAAGGAGTGACGACATGGCTTTCTGCTGTTGTGTGGCCCATTTCGTCTGTTCGGGCCACTTCGCCGTGTTTGGCTCATCCTTCTGAAATAAACACCGCCTCTAACTAACATATATTCTGCATGGTATAGTACAAATGAATTATGCGAAATACATGAGGTCATTCTTCTTTTTGCTTTGCACTGCGAGAAGAGGTCAGGATTTGAATCCGTCAAGATAGCCAGCACAGACATACCTTCTGCAATGCCACTCAAGAAGTGCTCATGCGATAACGTCTTGGCACCTTCACGGAGCGCAAACATACCAGCTTCCACACAGACAGCTTTCAATTGAGCACCATTGAACTCATCCGTACTTCGGGCTAGTTCTTCGTAGTTCACATCCGGCGAACATGTCATCTTGCGTGAATGAATCTCGAGAATACGAGCGCGGGCAGTTTCATTGGGGAGAGGGAATTCAATTTTACGGTCAAGACGACCAGACCGTAGGAGGGCAGGGTCCAGTATATCTATCCTGTTAGTGGCGGCGATAACCTACGAAAGTATAAGCTTCCGGATGATTCTGAGAAGGAAACTGGATTCTACTTTGATTCGTTCATCGCTCCCAAAGCCATCGAGTTGATTGAGGAGCTCGAGCATGGTACGTTGCACCTCACGGTCACCACTTTTTTCAGAATCGAACCGCTTCGTACCAATTGCATCCAGCTCATCAATGAAAATGATCGCAGGTGCCTTTTCTTTGGCAAGAGCGAAAGCATCTCGAACAAGCTTGGCACCATCACCAATGAACATTTGGACAAGGGATGGACCAGCCAATTTGAGGTAGCAGGCCTGTGTGGAAGCAGCACATGCACGAGCAAGCAGCGTCTTACCAGTACCTAAAAAACTTCAGGTAATGTATAAACAATGGGTAGCTTGGAGCATACCTGGTGGTCCATACATGAGGCAGCCCTTTGGCGGCTTTATACCTATTGTCTTGAAACGGTCCGCCTGCTCCATCGGTAAGACGATTGCCTCGACCAACTCTTCAATCTGCTTTTCAAGACCACCAATGTCTGTGTACTTTTCCGTCGGACGCTCATCGACCTCCATGGCCTTCACTCGTGAGTCGAATTCTGCAGGAAGCGTATCAAGAACAAGATAGGAATCTTTGTTGACACCGACAAGATCGCCAGGCTTTAGCTCCTCGGGAGGTACGAGACCGATCATAGGCAGAAAGACCGTTTGCCGCGTTGAAGTTTTGACTACAGCACATTTGCCTTTACGCATAGAGTCGAGATCTCGATTGGCACCATCCTCTTCGACCTCGGGATCCATATCTAAAATCTAAGTAATATTAGTACGCACAAACAGAGAAGGAACATGTTACAAACCTCTACAATGTTTCCAACGAGATATGGCAGAACCTTGTTCTGTTTGATCTTTTCACCGTTATCGCGAATCTTCTCTTTCATTACGCTCTGTTCATGTTGTAGTCGCAGGGTTTCTGACCTCATCACCTAGATCGAATGAACACACACGATACATAATGAATGAAGGATATAATACCTTGATGTCGTTATCTATGAGCCGTATTCGCGTGAGGACTTCGTCGGTGCTCAATGACATGATTTCCTCCGGAATGTCGTCCCAAGTTTCCGGTGGAGGGACGTCAGGGGTTGTGTCCATGGCCGCATTCTCTGCTGACGACGACGGGGGTGCTGGGGTGCTGGTCTCTGGCTTCTTCTCATTGTTGTCGTCGGGCGCGTTGGGCGGGAGAGCGGAAGACATCACTGTGAATGAGTGAGCAATGACGCGTTCACCTAAGCCCTCAGAGGCTCTTGCCAAACAACGCCAAAGCAGACATTTCTCCTTCCACTCTCTATGACCGAGTCCGCGCCGTCAGCAGAAGACCGTTCGCGCTATGACACTATCAAGAAAGAACTCCTCGTCGCGCTGCCAAAAAAGCGTGCGGTAGACAAGCAGCTAGTGCGCAAACTACCCTCTCACCCTCACGCGCCGCTTATCTATTCGCAGGCCCAAATAGAAGCCCAAATACACACTTTGGAAGCCACTTATCTCAACGAAACAGCGCAGCATAGTGGAGGAAACATCATTCACGGCTTTGAAGGATACCTTAAGAATCAAACCACCGGCCGACGAAAGTATGAAGTCAATGATCAAGACAGATTATTCTCCAATAGCAGCCTAACACTGGCCAAAGTATGTCTATCAAGATCCTTCGTTGTAAATACCAGACCAACTTGCGACAGTCACTAGAACTGGTGGGAGACAGTGAAGAAGGAGGACCCAATGACGAGTATGTTAAACAACCAACCCCGGGACTCACAACCGTTATAGTCCCTCCTGCCACTAGGAACCAAGAACTATCCGTGGCCCAACAGAAGCGCCTACGAGATAAGGAATATCAACGCAAAAAACGTGCGAGTGCGAGTATGCGGAGTACAGGTGAGAGCGAGGAAGAGATTGTCAGCGCAAGTACGAGAAGACCGACCAAGAGAGCCAGGATCACCGAGGACGATTGACGATCGCGTACGTTTCATCTTCCAAAGGATTTCAGGAACCTAACGCTCTTGTATAAAGTATCTGTATCACCGCCGCTACACCGTAATCATAATGTATTATTATCTCCTTATACCCCCATCTCCCGGCAGTATTAGATATCCAGCGTATCAAGAAACACTTTGATTGCTTTCAGTTCCATACCTCCACCATCAGGATCAGCAGCTTCTATACATCGCGCAATTGCAATGACTTGTCCCGGCTGTTTCGCATTGATCCATACGCGGCCGTTCATACCGACAGCAGTTTCAAAGGGAAATCTGCTACCCAGTAGAGGAAGCAAAAAGTGCTTTGGATCCAAAAGACTAGAATTCACGTTTTTCGAATGTTATAAACATTATGGGGGAAGGACGAACTCACTCTCTGCACATTTTCAAACTGCATTTTACCACAAAGCCGCCCTTGAGTTCTCCGAATCCTTCTGACTTGTGGGTTTGTGCATCAAAACATTCTAGCTCAGGATCCATGTCCTTGTGTGCCAATGACACGCGTGCATATACTAGGCATCCGACCTAGTCAACAGTCAGGGCGACGCAGGCACCGTGTAACTCAAATGACCTTGAGATTGGGCTTATTTCTTTTTGTTGCGCTTTCAAAGGCTAGTCCATCCAGAGTAGCAGAATGCGCTGATCCAATATCAACTCGATAGCCTTCTCCTTGTCTCTGTACAATAGCACCAACCACCGATTCCTGGAGGGCAGGAACGTACTATCTGACCGTCAGCGGCGCACAAGGACGTGAAGATAAAAGTCACGAACGCGCCTTGAATTACTCTCAATCCACCATCTACTCCCATTTGCAGACTGGTTTACGGCGCCTGCCCGCGTTGATATTATCTTCGATTGCGATGGTCCATTGGAAGATATCTGCTGTAATCCCGGGCCAAGTTTCAGATTGACATGTTGTGCGTCGATTTTTTCGCCGGGGACGACTGTGGTCATGACTAAATCAGGCTAAATTGATGTGAACTGCCTCTTGCTTTATCCCATCAATATGGCGACTCCTCTCCTCGCTGAGTTTCCAGAGCTCGCTCATCTCTCGTATGGCACACATTGCTTAAAACCCAAAACAAGGACGCTGAGTAACTGAGATACATAGGCGCGAGGATCTCGAGGATCTACTTGCAGATCCAGTCTACTCTCAAGCAATCTTCCATTCACTCGGTGGCGTCAGACGACTGTATCAGTCACAGGCCGACCTTGGATTTGCAAACGAAACTATTGCCAGTGAGTTTGTTTGATTTTGCCTTATGAGACTCAGCGATTGACCTTCCACCTAGACAACAATCTCCATCTCCAACAACCTCTGTATAATTTACGCTCCGAGACTCAAGATGCATTCGACGAAGCCAAGAGCCTAGAAGCAAGATGGAAAGAACTGGAAAAGGAACAACGGGATCTATATCAGGTACGTTCATGTTTGATCGACACCTCATTCCCTTCATTAAATGCTTCCCTCCAGCGTTATACTCCACAGTTTCTTCTCATGAGGTTAAAACATAGTATTACTGCCCAAGACGACGCTTCAGAAGCCTTGGCTACCGCTTTCGTTAGGCCGCCCACTTCAGTGAATCCTACTTCGGGAACAGGAACTCCTGCTCCGAATAACGAAATCGATGATTTTGTCAAAGAATTCAAGGAACTCAGGAAGATTTATCATAAACGCGTCCTGTGGGCGGAGAAATGGAGTAAAGGAGATGTAGTGTGGAGAGAGGATTATTGATCTCCCCGAGGCTCGAAGAGTCTGGGTATTTCTATGATTGACATGTAGGTCGAATCGATGGTTTTGCGTGAAGATATACCTTACCGTGTCACGTTAGTTCTTGTCTCCACCTCCACGGCGAATGGCTCCTTATCCAGTGACTCCAGTTTGTACACCTGGTGCTCTATCGTGGGCGTGGAGTCTTCCCTTTTCTCCTTAATGACCTTCCCAACCAGCTTCACTTCGGCATAAAGTTCAAATATGCTAAATGTCTATATCCTCGGTCATAGTTCTAGTGAATACGCCAGGACATTGGAGAGAATACGCAAAACTTCACCGAAGGGGTTGTGTGCTGATGTTTTATGCTATGCCAGATCAGAGGGGTTAGAATAACCCCCATGACGCACTCATCTGCTTAGATTCGCCGATGGTCATGCCAGAATAGGCCTTGGAACTCCATTCAGTTGTCGGATGATGACGATGTGTCCGCGCCATCAACTAAGTCAAGCGTCTACGTAGTGCTTTTCAGATATGAAAAATAATATTTCTTTGTTGTCGCCCCGCGTCGTCTGCTCAAGACCTATTGGTTCTACCATTGGAAGCGCCGTCACCGCCATAAGGCTGGCACGCTGCCATACTCTTGGGATATGGTATAGGTAGGCAGTTCTATCGGCTATACTGACCCCACAGGTAACGTAGCGAACCTCCCTAGACTAGTAGCAAATACCAAATTGACGTCAGTGGAATTGCTGGAATGATTATTTGACAATACAATTTTGTTGACGAGTATCCAAAGCGGTTCCTTCGTAGCATCAAGATCGAAAAACAATGCTAGTCTCCACTGGGAGCATGGACGGCAAAGATATAGGACTCCACAGTCTTGTTCTCTAGCACGAGCGTTCATCCCTGATACTGCCTAGTGGGACTACTTATGCATGGATATAGAATCAATCGAACAAATCTACGCTTTACTCAGTGATGTGACCGGATAAAAGTCAGCCGCTCAAAAAGGTTAGTGGCTTACTTTATTCGGATGTTAGGTGACGGTGTCGCACTAAATTGATCTGACGCAATTCGATGGCTGGCGACATCATTTTGACGTCGCTGGGGAGCCAATTGCTACCTCACGCTCCTAAGAGTCTCTCTTTTTGTGTATATATATGGAGGTCCCTACCCCAACATCTCTTCATTGAACACACACACCTTCAACGCTAATCAATAATGAATCGTAAGTTACAATCATCCAGGATAGTCCATATACATGGTCTTACGCTGTAGGAAACAGAGGATAAAGACGAAACCAGAGTTGCTGCAGGTCTCAAGGCCACAATGCATAATCCTCGTACTTCAGACGAAGCAAAGGAAAGCGCACAGGAGCGTTTAGAAGAGATGGGAGCGGAAGTACCTTCAGGTGGTACTCAACAGACTGAAGCCAGTAAGGAGACTAGCAACATTAGTGGTAACGTTCTACGAGGTCACAAGGCCACACTCAGCAGTAAGTCCATTGTTTCAGTGCTTTAGATGTATGTTGAACGTCGCGTTCTAGATCCTCGTACATCCGAAAGAGCAAAGGAACATTCCGAGCAAGTTTTGGAAGAGCACGGAGCATTGTAGATTGCGAGAAAGACAAGTTGTACGAGCTTTGTCGAGGCCTTTTTGTCATTGTTGGTTCAATATTTCAATATGTAATGGCGAATTGTAGTATACGAATCCAAGTTTGAGGTCTATAACGCAGAAGGAATCGAGTCAGAGATCTCGTTTGTCGCTTCCTGCTATGGGCGGCGAACCATTCAAAGAGTTTAACTTTCGTATATCATCACATTTCACCTCTATTTCCTTGCCCCACTCTCTTCCTGATCTGTGTTCCGCTTGTGCCTTCAGAACTGGCTTCGACCTCTATTTGAGGCAACGAGATCAGAAGAGCATGCTTGGCAACAGCGGAACTGGCAATTGTTAACTGACCGGTTTCTATTTTTTTTTCTCTACTATCGTCCACACCAGTATGCTGGCCAGCAGCGCCGCGCTCATGTATTTTCTGGCGTATATTTGAGCATTCATTTTCCTCGTTTATCTCGTTTTCGTGAAACGCATATCGATGATAAATGGACAGATTTGCCTAACCCCCTTCCAATGCCGCGGCGTTTCGTTTGTTGGTTTCAGCATAAAAAATTAACCTTGTAACGGAACTATGAAAAGCGAGCATGAATCAGTGCCTGGCTCAAAAGGTCATTTTAGACGTACTTCATGGGAAAATATGGTGAAGTACTCACAACTGGCATATAGACACCTCAAATTTTCACAAATGGAAGACGCTCACTTGACTATGCTTATTCGACGGCTACCTTGTGTAGATGTTTTGCCTATCTAAATCAAGCTGCCTTGGTCGCAAGCATAAGGTTCAATCATCAGCGATGTCAAGACGTGGGAGCGAGGTCGTTATGTTTTTAGTTTCGTATTGCCTCTTGACGTGTAATTTGTAGTGTGCACACTGCGTGGATCGTGAAGTGTTGTTAAGTCGACTTCTGTTGAGGTTGATTAAGTATTTGATGTCGAACCATGGAAGAGGGAGAATTGAAGCGAATAAGAAATGTGCAAGGGGTTTTAGAGTCCGTCCGAGCAGAAGAATCGACAGTCCGAAGCTTCGATTGGGACTCTCATTGCTTTTGTCATTCCGCCGTTTGTCGGCCTTAGATATGCTAATTGACATGATGAATGGACGGGCATCGCAGTGACTGGAAGATGGGGCATTAAGCGGTATAGTGACCAGTTGAACGCATTGCCATTTTTGGTGAGCGCTGTATATGAATATGGTATGTCACAATACAACATGACCTGTCTTGACTTCTGACATGGATTCTTGAGAGGTGTAATGGTTCTCCGGTTTTGCTGGTACCCGTGATACACCATCAATATTTTGACATCATGAATGGATTGATGACAGATGCGTATGATTTGCTGTGTGATCCAGCTAGTGCTGGCTGCCGAACAGCGTTATGTACGGTTCACATACACGTATAAGAAGAGAACAATGGAATGAAATCCCCTTCTGGGTACCATCTACTTGTTAACACCCTTCACCGTCATCCCACTCATTGACCCCAAGGCTTAACACTTAGCCTTTGTCACATATCACCTATCTCATATTCGTTCCTTTTTTATTTTTTATTTACCACAATGGCGGCATCTTTGGTTCAACCTCAGTGTGTTTGCACTTGCCAGGGTGCAGGGCACGCTCATCACCATGAGCGCAGTATCACCACACAGGGACTAGGTATTGGTACCATCGCTCTGGGTCATCCCGTCCTCAGCCCGCTTCACACCGGAGGTCTTCTCACTCCACATCACTCACCTTCCGAACAACACAGTTTCTCCACTTCTCCAACCATCGTCAGAACCTACAGTGGTGATCATGGCAATCAAAGCCATGAAATTGTCGAGCCTCGCGTTTACCCATTGAAAGGGGGACATGCCAAACATACTCATGCGTCTTATCGTCGCGATAGTCTCTCCGAACTGACAAATGGTGCCAATTCTGGTACAATGGCAGTTTTTGGTCATGCACACGGGAATGGTGTTGCGCACCCTGCCAAAGCGCCCACTCCATCCGCTCCAGTTAAGCATGTTAACAGCTGGACGCTATGTGTCCCCGTCCCAATACCCCACGGTGTTCCTGATGCAACCCTCGAATCTCTCGTTTACACGGTTCGCTACGCCTCTCTAAATGCAGGGAACGCGTCCGTTCAGACGGACATCGTCCTTTCTCACGGCAAGAAGATAACTCAGGGCATCGTCACGAATTACAATGATTTGCCTTTGTACGCCCACTATGGGGACGATGGAAACACTATGGGATACGGTCCACCCATGTTGAACGAGGCGCTTGGATTGTCACTTGCATCAACCCCGGCATTCAAGAGTGCTGGTAGTGGTTGGAGCCATTATTTGGATCACCAGAAAATCTACCCAAATGTACGAATCGGCCAGGATTTCCACGCACATATCAATGGTGGAGCACACGATGAGATCCACGCATATTTATTCTTCCACGTGTACGAATACCCTGGAGACGAGACATTGAGAAGCATTTCAGTCGACGTTTCTGCGACTTGGGATGATGGTAAAGAGCTGAATAAGAGGAAAGAGGAAAGGGAAAGGCAGCTACACGAGTTCAAAATGGAGAGAGAGCGGCTCGGTGTTCTGAAGCGTGAAGTAGAGGATTCGATCAGAAAGTTGCAAGAAAATGTCAAACTTGCCAATTCCGAGTCGGAGAAGAGGGTCAGGAGCGAGTTGGATGCGGAAAAAGAGTTGGAAAAAAGGGAGGAGGAGTTTATGGCAATGGAGAAGCAGGCAAAGGAGGACTTTGAAAAGAGACTGACGGAAGAAGAGCGGAAATTGAAGGAACTGGAGGAGGCTAGGCTGAGAGCTGAGGACGAGAGAAAGCGCGAACTAGAGAGGAGAGCCCAAGAGGAGGCTGCACGGAAAGCCAGAGAAGAGGCGGAACAGAGAGCGAGAGAAGAGGCAGAGCGTAGGGCCAAAGAAGAGGCAGAGCGAAAGGCCAAAGAAGAGGCAGAACGGCAGGCCAAAGAAGAGGAAGAGCGTAGGGTCAAAGAAGAAACAGAGCGCCGGGCTAAAGAAGAGGCAGAACGAAAGGCGCGAGAGGAGGCCGCACAGAAAAGCCGTGTGCCTGCCGTGGCGGAGGCTCCTAAGGTTGCAGATGAACATTTGCAGGAACACATTGCCGCGGTGGCGAGTCGGCTCGGCCAAAAGTGCAAGAATGGATATGCCTGGGAGAAAAAGGCGCATGGGTACAAGTGCAGTGGTGGAGGCCATTTCATCTCGTTCAAGGACTTGGGAATGCAGTAATTACGTCAGCTGTTCGCAGATTAGATATTTAAATATAGCGATTCCAGCTTTGCGCCCTCACTCTCATGTATGCCCACTGTCCCACAGGCATCCATGCCCTCCCCGTAGAGCTCCTTACCCGCATCGTCGTCCTCGGCGCCCAAGACCAAGATCCCTACGTCCACTCACCCTTTCTCCTCAAGCCAGATCAGAACTACTACGCCGTCCCTTCTACCCACTTCCAGCTCGCTGTCTCCCACGTCTGCCAACACTGGCGCCATGTCGCACTTCGGACCCCTTCGCTCTGGACTACTCTCTACTTCAGGGAGACATCTCATATTCCTCGCGCAGTCGCATACCTCGCGCGATGCTCCCGCAGTCCTAACCGTCGTCTCGACATCTTGGTCGACACCGTAGCACCCCAAGACCACGTCCCCGGCGTCACCCTCTGCACCGAAGAGCTTTCCTCCATATTCTCTCTCATCATGTCACATGTGCTATATTGGCGTGCTTTCCATCTAAAGGTCCGCGACAACGCTTGCAAGTTGATCGCTCGTAAAAATCTCGGTGGCTCTGACCCAGCACCCAATCTCGAGACTCTCCAGCTGTATCATTTTGAGGACTTTCGTCAGGTCCAAGACCTTTACATTGCTACGTATAGACCCCCAGTCCGAATCTTCAGCAACTCCCTTCCAAACCTTAGGAACGTGTCTTTGATCGGCGTCAACCTTCCGTGGGATCAAAGTCCATACCTACTAAATTTACGCACCCTCGAACTAGCCCTTCACTCTGACAACATTAGACCCCCGTACACATACTGGGATAGGATGCTACGCTATAGCCCTAATCTCCAACGACTATTCCTTCACTATTCGGGTCCGAGGGCCGAAAATGGTACCGAGGAGCTTGAGTGGACACCTATGCACGACGGCAAGGGGAAGGGAAAGCAGGATGACTCTATTCTGTTGGAATCCTTATTGGAGTTAAGTTTGACTGACTTGGATCCCGATTATCTCTGCCTTATCCTCGACCGCCTCGTGATGCCGAATGTAAACAAACTCAGTCTCGATTTGCCGGACCAGGATTTCACCCCCTTCGTGGAGCTAATCGCGCCCACTAACCTTCCCACTCCTTCCGCACAACCACCGACGATCCATCATCACTCTCATTTGAAGCTAGCGGACTTCACTTTGACTTTCCCTCAGTCTCACGATCAGACGCTTGACTCCCCCTCTAGCAGTTCCCCTTCATCATCGGGTAGTGATTCTTGGGTAACATCTAACGCGTCGCCAAGCTCGAGATCGTCAACGCCCCCCCATTCCCCGACGTCTCCTGCAAAGCTACATGATGCTTCTTCTCTCACGGCATCCATCAACTCTTCCAGCGTCTCCACAGTCGCGACTTCTATATCTGTCAATTCAACATCTAATAATGGAACAGGTGGAACGGCACTGTATAAGCGTCTACCCTTGCCGAGATTAGCGACGACCCTGCAAATGCTTATCATAACAGCCCTGGAATGTGATTCTGCGTCATGGAAAGTACTGATAAAGGGGCTGATCGTTTTGGAGTCGTTAGAGATAAATTTTTGGAAAGTCAAAGTGACTGAGGCTGAGGGGTACATAGACGCCACTGCTGGTGGGATAGAGTGGAAGGTGTTAATTGAACGAGTCACGGAGGAGATTAAAGTCAAGTCGGAAGGAATATTAAAAAGGGAGAGGATGGTTTTGCCGAACCTGAAGAAGTGCATGATTGCTGGGCTTCCTGGAAAAACCGTGAACCGGGTCATTTCTGAGAGGGAGCACGCCGCTGAAGTTGGAGAGTGCAGAGGAAACGTGGAGTGGCTGGTTGTGGAGGACAAGTTTTTTGAAATCGATCCAGAGTTATCTTTCATATTCGAGAGAGGCGTGTGGGTAAGCCGCGATGCAGATGGAAAAGAAGGGCGATGGGTAAGCGTTGAGAAAGTCACAGAAGAGGATGAAGACGAAGACGTTGAGGATGAAATTGAGGGGGAATACGAAGAGGGAGACTCTGATGGAAATGGGGCTGAAGAGGTAGTCGGGGGTGTAGCCGAAGGGGAGGAGGATGGGGAGTCTGCCGAAGATGAAGTTGGTGGCGGCGATGGTAGCGAGTGAGATGGAGAAGTGACGGTGGAGGAATATTCGTGGGACGGTTGGGTCCCGCCAGGATGAGCACGTCGCTTCATACTCGGGGTTTGACCCGACCATCCTGAAGAGGAACACAAAGTGATGGGATAAGTATCCATACGATTTCGTGTTACTGATTCTGTGGGCGATCATTGTTTGATCCCTTGCCTCACGCATCACTCTTCAACCAAAATTATGTGTGGGTGTACATATATCTATCATTCTTTCAGGATCTGGATTTCTAGCTGCTTTTGCTTCTGCTATATTTTGATTTACGACTTTTTTTGGTTTTCGGGTGTAGGATTATTATTTGGTGCATATATTCTCATTGCTTGTTTGTAAAGTATGGCATTCCAACTATCTTTGATCTCACGAGCGTGATAGGACACGCATGAAATCCTCTTCAGGGACCTAGAGATAAGATTAGATATAGTCACACACTTTGTGACGACATACATCCGCCATCACAGTCACACGAAATTTGCGGGAACTTTTCCTTCTACCTGCGTCGTCGGTATCTCCAGCCTTCAACATACAATCACTTTTCCAATTGTCACCCAAACGATAGAATTGACCTTGACGCGTATTAAAAGTAAAATACTGGTATGTTTCTTTTTTTTTTTCATCGTTGCTCATTTATATCTGTGCTGCCAGTTCACTTGAACCTGTACAAGTATATATCTTGTCGTAAAAGCAACGGGACGCAATCTGCGATGACTTCAGCTGGTGTTCCTGGCACCGACGCTTCTATCGCAACTCAAATCCCAACTACTACAAAAATCGAGTGGCCAGAACTCGAACCCGAATCATCTGCATTCTCAGATGAATCCATGGCAGCAACCGCTGCTCTTTTTACATCTCCCAATACAACAGCCACATTTGACGCAAGTCTTCTTCGTGACCCACTCAAAATCAACTTGAAGCAACAAATTAAAAAGTTGATTGTTGCCATTCAACATTCGACAATCGAATCCCGTTTACCTGCTGTTCTTGAAATTTTCAACTCGTTTGCTTGTGGTCTTCGTGCTGCGGATGAGAAAAAAGTCTTGTTGGATGCCGTGTCGAGGTGTCTGAGCGTACCTCAGTTGCTTGAGACTGTTGTGGATTTGTTCAGGCCGCTGTTAATTCATTTGGTTGCGAGGTGGTTGGACGATGAAAATGTCGATGGAGAGGTGAAGGAGGAGAGGTTGATTGCTTTGGCTTATATCGTTGAGGTTTATGAGGAAATCTTCCCGTCTGTCCTTTCCTTTCTACCTTAGGCTCGGTTCACTGACTGGTTTACTCGTAGGATATTACACGAATTTTTGACCAAATTTTACCCTCATGGCCCACTTGCAACTAGCGCCACACAATCCAGTACACCCTTCGGAGAGGTTGAACGATTACACCGTCTCCTTTTGACATATTTCCGCATCCAACAAGCCAACCGTGAACTCCCTCTCCAACTCTTCTGGAGTTTAACGCCGCTCAGCAAACTTATATGGTCATCTAACCATAATCAAGATGATAATGGAGTTAAATTACTCGCTATCCGATGTTACGCTTATCAAAGTGGAATGGGTGAGGCGGAGAGAGAGAAGATGGAGAGGAAAGTTTTGAACATGAAAGACGATGAAATGTGCAGCGTTGATTGTTGGATATCTGCTGGTGGGTTCGGGAAGAAGGATGAGGAGGGGAAGGAAAGGCTCTTGGATGGTTGGGTGTTGCCTATGTTAGAGGTACAGAGAGTTAAGGATATGAGGGAGGGGCTTTATGATGTTGATTTAGAGACGTTCTACGGATTTGAGGATGAAGAAGAGAGAGTATGTGTTGAAGAGCTCGATTTGAGGTATGGTTGTATCCTGTCTTTTCTCCAGTGATTAACTTCTTTGCTATAGCCCTCGTGTTGCGAACATTCATGGCGTCTTACTCCTTCGACAGTCCACGGCGCCCGCGCGTCCCTCGGTGCTTATAGCTACGCCTACTTCTATCAGGTCTCTCCTGGCTCTTGCTCTTCATATATCCATGCGTGCTCCTACGCTCCTCACATCATCACCGTCCGCTGGAAAAAGCCTTTTGCTAGATCATCTTGCCCGGTCACTTTATCCCGACACTGAGAATCAAATCATTACCATTCATCTCGCTGATACATCACTCGATCCTCGATCTCTTCTCGGTTCATACATTTCTTCTTCAACTCAGCCTGGGAGTTTTGAATGGAAAGAGGGTGTCCTGGTGCGCGCAATGCGTGAAGGTCGTTGGGTTGTCTTTGAAGATATTGATCGAGGAAGTAATGAAGTTCTTGGAGTCATCAAACCTCTCGTTGAGTCACTGCGGCTCGGAAATTGGATAGGTGCACGAGCAAAGGTGGATGTTCCATCCAGAGGAACTATCGTTGCACATCAGAATTTCCTGGTGTTTGCAACCCGTTCTTTACAACCATCGAGAAGTGGGAAATTCGTTCAACCAACGTTTTTTGGTGCCCACAAGTTTTGCGAGACGATCATCAGAGCTCCAGAGGGAGACGAGCTGAAGATGATAATAGAGAGACGGTGTGTGAGGTTGGGAAGCAATGCTGTGGAGGGGTTGATTGATCTTTGGACAGAAGTGAAGGCGTTGGGGATGGTGGCGAGTGTGAGGGATGTTGGATTAAGGGAGCTGGAAAAGTTGTGTGCTAGAGTGGAGAGGCTGTTACCAATGTCGGATCAGTCAATGGACATTGATCCATCAGAAGGAGGCATTGTGCCGCTTTGGAATATCTTTACAAACCCTTCGTTGAGAGAGGAGATATATCTGGAGGCACGGGACGTGTTCTTCGGCGCGAGCGCAACGACTACCTCAGCCAAGAATCATTTTGATAGTGTTGCTGCCATTGTTGGCAAGAAACTTGGTTTGGATGAAGAAAGACAAGAATGGTTGCTGAAAGGAAGGGTACCTGTTTTGGATATCGAGAAGGATGTGAATGGGAACATCAGTGGTGTGTCCATAGGGAGAACAAGATTGGCTGCGAAGCAGAGGAAGAGTTTAGTTGATCTACCACCTTCAAGACCTTTCGCTATGCATCGCCCCGCTGTGTGTCTACTCTCTCGTATTATGACGAGCGTGGCACTCTCCGAACCTGTCTTACTCACCGGTGAGACGGGTACAGGAAAAACCAGTGTCGTCACGCATTTAGCGTCTTTGCTTGGGCGTTCGCTTATCTCTCTCAACTTGTCCCATCAGACAGAATCATCGGATTTGATTGGTGGATTGAAGCCTATTGATACGAGGGTTCCCGCATCCGTGTTGCAGGAAAGATTCTTGGAGCTATTTGGATCCACTTTTAGTAGGAAGAAGAATGAGAAGTTTGAGTCGGAGGTTAGGAAAGCTGTGAACGAAGGAAGATGGAAGAGAGTTGTGGGACTTTGGAAGGAGAGTGGAAGATTGGCTAGGGAGCGTTTGACGGCGAGAAAGGCCGAACGGATGAGGTACGTTTTCTATGTTCGTTCCCTGTTTCTCGAGCTCGTGCTTATAATTTTCATTCATAGCGAGGCTGATCATGGACGTGGTGAACCTGAGGCCCCTCGTAAGCGGAGGAAGTTTAATGCTGTAGAATCCATTGCTGTATGGGATGCTTTTTTGAAGGATGTCGATGAATTCGATATCCAGCACGTGCAAGGAAAAGGCAAATTTGCTTTCGGATTCGTAGAAGGTCCTTTGGTCAAGGCATTACGGTCAGGCGATTGGTAAGTTGACCATTTGCTGACTAGTGCGCACGTTAAAACTCATTTATGATTGAAGGATCTTGCTGGACGAAATTAACCTTGCAAGCCCGGAAACCCTCGAATGTATCTCCGGATTACTCCATGGTCCAACTGCATCCATTACCCTCACGGAGCAAGGATCCCTTGAGCCTGTACCTCGCCACCCAGATTTCCGGCTATTTGCCTGCATGAACCCGGCAACTGATGTCGGCAAGAAGGATCTCCCTCCGAATATCCGTTCCCGGTTTACCGAGATCGACGTTCCGCCACCAGATGCTGATAAAGATACACTCTTGACCATAATCACCCAATATATCGGAGCATGTGCAGTTGGAGACAAAGGGATCATCATGAACGTGGCAGAGTTTTATATCGCCGCCAAAGGTCTGGCAGGGAAGCGCCAGCTTGCAGATGGTGCCAACCATAGACCACATTTTAGTATGCGGACATTGGCACGTGCGTTGACCTTTGCTTCTGATATGGCGAATATGTATAGTCTGCGTCGGGCTGTTTGGGAGGGTTGTTTGATGGCTTTTACGATGGTTTTGGATCCATCGAGTGCGGAGATTTTGGTGGGGCTAATGCACAAACACTTGTTGGTGGGAGTTCGGAATCCCAGGTCCATGTTAAGTATGGAACCAGCAGTTCCCCGCGGTCATTCGGCTGAGCAGTTTGTCAAATTTGGGCCGTTCTATTTGAAGAGGGGCCCCTATCCTGAAGACCCAATGGAAGGATACATCTTAACGCCTTCGGTGGAGACGAAACTTATTGATCTTGCGCGTATCGTTACAACCAGAAGGTTCCCTGTTTTGATCGAAGGCCCCACTTCAAGTGGCAAGACAAGCTCCGTCGAGTATCTAGCACGGCGAACTGGTCATCGCTTTGTCCGTATTAATAACCATGAACATACAGACATTCAAGAGTATCTTGGCTCCTACGTGTCAGATCCTCTGACTGGCAAGCTCGTTTTCAAAGATGGTCTTCTTGTGCATGCTTTGCGGAATGGGGATTGGATTGTCCTAGACGAACTGAATTTGGCTCCAACTGACGTCTTGGAAGCCCTCAACCGGCTTCTTGATGACAACCGAGAGCTTCTTATTCCGGAGACTCAAGAAGTGATACGGCCTCATCCCCAATTCATGTTGTTCGCAACTCAAAACCCTCCCGGCCTCTACGCTGGCAGAAAAATCCTATCTCGTGCGTTCCGTAACCGATTTCTTGAAGTACATTTCCAGGATGTCCCACAAGCTGAATTGGAGTCGATCTTGTGTCAACGTTGCAAGATCGCTCCCTCTTATGGTAAACGCATCGTCGCCGTATTCCAAGAGTTGCAAAAGCGGCGTCAGGCTGGTCGTGTCTTTGAAAGCAAGCAAGGTTTTGCTACTCTCCGGGATTTATTCCGCTGGGCCAATAGAGATGCTCTTGGTTATCAAGAATTGGCTGACAATGGATATATGCTGCTAGCAGAACGTGCGCGTCGAGACGATGACAAAGCTGTTGTCAAGGAGGTGATTCAATCCATCATGGGGGTGCAAATCAACGAAGATGTCCTTTATAACCTCCATCAGCCAAGTGTGAACATGGCCGAGTTTTTGGGTACACCATTACCATTGACATCTGACGTCGTCTGGACGAAAGCCATGCAACGCTTATATATCTTGCTCTGTCGTGCGCTCAAGTTCAACGAGCCCGTTTTGTTGGTTGGGGAAACTGGTTCCGGGAAGACTTCCGTCTGCCAGATCTTCGCCGAAGCTACCGGGCAGCGGCTACATGGACTCAACTGCCATCAAAATACTGAAACTGCAGACATCATCGGCGCTCTGCGCCCCGTTCGAAATCGGACTGCATTAGAAGCAGAAGTATTTCAAGAAGCGTCTTCCGCATTAGCAGCGAGTGGTGTGCAGCCCACTGACTCATCCTTTGAAGGGCTTGCCTCTGCGCTGGAAAATGCTTTAAAATTGTCTTGCTCCAATCATGGTTTACTATCCCATGCTCGAAGTCGCCTGCTTGGGCTTCAATCCATTTTTGAGTGGCATGACGGTCCTCTCGTCGAAGCCATGGGGCGTGGTGACATATTTTTGCTTGATGAAATCTCTTTGGCCGATGACTCAGTGCTGGAGCGGTTGAACAGCGTACTGGAACCTGCTCGTACCATTGTTCTTGCCGAAAAGGGAGGAAGCGATTTTGTGCATCCAGTTGTTAAGGCTATGGACGCTTTCAAGTTAGTTGCGACAATGAATCCAGGTGGCGACTATGGAAAGAAGGAATTATCACCAGCATTGCGCAATCGTTTCACAGAGATCTGGGTACCACGTGTGGATGGTCGTGCTGACTTGGAGTTAATTGTGGGCAGTCTCTGGAAACATGCAAATCTTAGACCCTATACACAAAAAGTGCTCGATTTTACGGAGTGGTTATCTTCAAGGGTTGGGGACCGGTCCATAGCAAGTTTGCGTGACATTATAGTAGGTAATCTTGAAATGACTTTTCTGCCAATTCCTGATACACCCCATTTATAGGCTTGGGTTATGTTCTCTAATGCTGTCTACACGGCTGAAGGAGCTATCTCGTCTTCCGGGGTTTTTGTAAGTCTTAAATCCTTAGACCCAACCTTTGGCTAATGAAGCTTGTAGCACCATGCAGCACAAATGACGTACCTTGATGGACTAGCTTCCCTTCCCCAGTTGTCTGCGTATTCTCGTGACGCTCTGACTCGACTCAAGGAAGAAGCTACGAGGAAACTAAATGAGATGGTGCCTCTTACCGATACCAATTTCCATGAACCAGTCTTCGATCCCACTCAATTTGTTCAGTTTGGCTCGTTCGGGATCAAGAAAGGTCCACTTGAAGCAGAACCCCTGGTTTTCAATCTGGCTGCTCCTACGTCGCGGAGTAACGCTATGCGCATCTTACGTGCCTGTCAGTTATCAAAGCCTGTTCTCCTTGAAGGCAGTCCTGGAGTCGGGAAAACGAGTTTAATCACTGCTCTCGCGAATATCTCGGGTCACCACCTCTGCCGCATCAATTTATCCGATCAAACTGATCTTATCGACCTTTTTGGTTCGGACCTTCCCGTTGAGGGTGGCTCACCAGGCGAGTTCGCCTGGAGAGATGCAGAATTCCTCAAGGCGCTACAGCTTGGCCATTGGGTACTTCTGGACGAGATGAACCTGGCGCCCCAAACTGTGCTCGAGGGTCTCAATGCTGTTCTCGATCATCGAGGAACGGTTTATATTCCAGAATTGGGAAAAACATTCACTTGTCATCCATCATTCCGAATCTTCGCAGCTCAAAACCCTATAAACCAGGGGGGTGGCCGCAAAGGCTTGCCCAAATCTTTTGTCAATCGATTTACCAAAGTCTACATCGAGGAACTTACTTCTGCCGACCTCACCTTGGTTTGCCAGCATATGTTTCCTGATATGGATGAAAACGTTCTTCATGCCATGATTGCTTTTAATAACAGTCTCAATGACGAAGTTACACATCGGAAAACCTTCGGTCGCGCTGGTGCACCTTGGGAATTCAATCTTCGCGATGTCATTCGATGGGGTCGCCTTCTGATTTCGTACCGTAACAGAGCACCCGTCACCTTCCTTCGAAGCGTATACCTCCAGCGGTTTCGTACCAATGAAGACCGCCGTCGCGTGCAAGGCATATTCGACGCCATCTTTACTTCTTCGACGCCATCGTTTGAGCAAGCTCCTCCCTCATTCTTCTCTCCCTCAGAGCTGCAAGTTGGTCACTTCTTAACCACGCGTCATAATTTTTCTACATTTTCTCGCCCTGAGCGTCTTCTCAAGGTTCAAACCGCACCCATGGAGACCCTTGGCGACTGTGTCTCGCAGAACTGGCTAGCTATTGTTACTGGTCCCCGTGACAGTGGTAAGTCTCACTTGATTCGGGCTTTGGCTAATTTTACAGGCAATCCACTTCGTGAGATATCCATGAATAGCGCCACGGACACCATGGATATAATTGGCAGTTTTGAGCAGGTTGATGTTCGGGCGCTAGCTATCGATCTCATTCGCGACATCTTGCAACTCGCCGAAGAAGATTTTAGAAATCCGAAACAGGCTCAAGAGCTACATGATCTCATAGCCACGCGAGACTCACTGAACCTAGCGGTATCGGGCCCTCTGACTCAAGAAATGATTGTTTCTTTACTGGGACAGGCTTCTGACTTTCTCTCCGATCTTACTAATCACTGTGGCGCTTCCGGGGAGGTTCAGCAACGCATCAAAACACTCTTGCGGTCACCATGGGTGGGACGCTTTGAATGGATGGATGGACCTTTGGTTCAGGCAATGCGTCAAGGTAAATGGCTGCTTTTGGACGGTGCCAATCTCTGCAATCCTTCTGTACTGGACCGCCTCAATTCCCTCTGTGAGCCCAACGGCCAATTGACTTTGAATGAACGTGGTCTCGTGCAAGACGTGATTGAGGTTATCAAACCGCACCCTAATTTCCGATTGTTTATGACGGTCGATCCTCAACACGGTGAACTATCGAGGGCTATGCGAAATCGGGGTATTGAGATATTCATCCCCTTGGGTATCCTTCCCGATGACTATCTAATTGTTTTGGATCACCTGCGTCTACCTCGTCTTCAAACTCCTGTTGAGCACGCAAATCTGCTGTCACTGAATCATCTGTCTTCTAGGAGAGGCCTAGCAAAGTCATTGTACCAACGAGAGAAAATCACTACTTCTTCGGGACGATCACTCGACCACTTTACTCCTCTATCCAACGTAATGGATCGCTTCCCCTTGTACCTTAACGCCTCAAATGATATGTATCTTGATGCATCGACTTTCTTCCTGTCTCGTACTTTCCACCCTGCGTATTTCCCGTACTTTCGTCGAGTTTTGGACACATGTGATGGTACAAATGGACAATTGAAGCAATATCTTCATGCTTTCGTGAATTTGTTGTCAAGCGCCCCATCATTATCCGTCACCAGTCGCATTAAGGACATGTTAACACAAGTGAGAAAGTGTTCGTCTGAGATCTTGTCTGCCCAGGTCGGGTTTTACACATTCACATAAACACGTACGTGTCTCACTAATTGAAATAGGCCATGGACGACTTTGCCAATGAGTTGTCAACAAGCCCTACTGAGTCCGATGCAGACGCAGTCCTGAACATTCTAGACTTCATTGCAGCTGTTTTCCTCCAACGCGAAAATACAGGCCCCGATGGTTACGAGCCTCGTTTTTCGACTCCGACGGTTGAGAGGATACATCAGGGAATTAAAAATTTCTTGGACCAATTATCTCGCCTCAACGAACATATCTTAAATACGCTCTCTTCTGATGCTGACATCATCGAAGTACTAGTGAGTCTTCAACTGAGATAACCACCTATCAACCCTGATTCTGTTCCTTTAGAACGCATTACCCTTGGTTCTCGCTGTTAACAAATGCGGGCGATTCCTTCATACCATTTCATTTCAGGCCCTTCTTGATCATTCAGCTGTTCAAGTGGTGGTTCGCATGATCAGAGATGTGTTAAATGGTGCACCACCTCTACTCCTTTCCCTTTCTACTGATGCGGTACGTCTGGAAGAGATCACGTCACCAACTTCAGGCATCTCTCTTGTAGACTTATGGTTACGGTGGAGTTGTAAAGATGCACTGCCGACAGGTGATTCGTGGGGGGTACGATTAGACAATGTGGCCCACCTTCTGAACAATAACAACACCCAACCAGGCGAGCTTCAATGTTTTGTGACAAATTGACACTCAGCTCACGGGCGCCATTCAGAACTTCGGCGACAGGTTCTTCGATTCGCGTCAACAATGCAATTTGCTACAAAGCGATCTGGGCATGAAAACGACTTTGTAGATATCCTCTTAACCTTGGATCAGGCCTCTAAGGACTTAGCTGGCCTTTCCAATATCACATTTGATAATCAACGAGAGATAATAACCTCAGAAACCTCTAGCACAATCGACATGACGCCCAAATTGCTCACTCTGAATATGCTTTCGGGACCTTTGAATCATAGCGCGGTAAGTGATTCCTCTCAGGTCATAAGAGTTACGTCTGATGTTTGCGCAGTTGGAGAAGCACCTTGACCTTGTGTGCCGCTTTTCTGGAGAGCCGGTACTGCGCTACGTTGCGTTTCAGCAGTTGTCGTGGGCTCTGGAAGCTGGGACAGGTAACTGATCTTCTCCGACTCTTTGTTAATGAATTAACCAGCTACTTAGAAACAACTACAAAGTATATACAGTCCCTCTCGATGTGGATGGAGTCACTGTTCGATCCACCTCGTATCGTATGTGTGACATCCCTTTGCGCACTGTTCTGTTTTTGACAAAGATTCAGCACGAATCTAGCGTAGATCACATGTTGGCGCCCTCTCAGTTGATTCGGGCAATTACACTCTGGTATGTGAAAGATAGTGTGTTGTAACGAGTTTTTGATTTTACATTCCAACAGTAATCCAAAACACTTTACCCTTCAATCGACTGGTGCATATGAACGGGAAACCAATCTTCACTTGGATACCACACTCACGGACAGCTACATCACGAGGCAAAATCGATTGGAGTCATTGTTTTCTACAGTAATTTCGGTGGTATGTGGCTCCTCTGTTACCCATCGACCCTCATTTTGACTGTGAACACTCAGCTGGTGAAATCCCTGAGCTCGCATGATGAATGCATTCCGGCACTTTCAACCCAATCACTCCAAAATATGGATGCCTCTCTGGATGACCTTCATTCGTTTGCGGATTTGAACCCTCCATTGCGAACTCTTCAGCTCCATCTTGAGCCATTGCGAGCACTACCACACTGCACGATGGAGCAAAAGCTCTATCGACTTGCTAATGCTTGGGTGGCCGTTGGCACTGCCCTTCTCAAACTCCTCATTCCGGATACACCCGTCGATCCTGTCGCTATTGAAAATACCACTACCCTGCTGCGAAGAAGAGAACAAGACCAGGCATCAATTGAGCTTCACCTCCACTACGTTCTCGAGCGAATCACGACAGGAAATAATCATAGTTTCATTCTGCGTGTTCTCCGTCATCGGCTGAGTGGTACAACAGGAGACCATTCGGGCGCAATCTCGGTCAAAGGGCGAGAGAGCGTCGCTCGATTGCACTCGTATTGGGCTGAAGTATGGCAGTTCAAGAACCAAGTCCTATCCGAGGCCAAGATATCTAGTATCCTCAAGCCTTCCAGCACTGTGAATGAGAGTACTGTCCTACAAGAACAAGTTATCCAGGAGTCCATCACGGGTTTCCATCAACGACTCGCTCACGCATACCCCGAGTTTAGAGACCTCAATTCGCTCCTAAGCTTACCTATATCGCAACTGAGACTCGGACTGCGCCTTGCCTCGAAAGCGAACAGACTAAATTCGGAGGCCGTAACTACTATGACAGCGCTTACCTTCTATCCGTCAATTGGGAGTCCTCTGGTCTCCTCTCTCAGCCAGAAACACCCAATTCTCGGTCCCTCCACTTCCATCTACTTGTGCCTCGTGAAATTACAACTAGAGGTGTCAGTAGGCGTTCAGATCAAGTACTTGTTGCCACAATTGGAAACACTATATGACCAGGTCCTCGGATTGTGGCTCATCGATAGGGCTAGAGAAGCAGAGAATGAAGCAACCTCCCAGAGCCTGTATCGTGAAGCAGTCATACAACATGACGCCAAGACTGACGCGGAACTTGAAGAGGAGGAATTTCTTGCCTTGTTCCCGTCTTATGAGGATTCGTTAGCCAAGGGAATGATGGGCACCACCAAACCCGAGCCTCTTCAGAACGTATCTAAAGAACACATGGCTCAGATGACTTCCCTTTATTTAGACATATTCTCATCAGCGGCTCTCGAGAAACCCACATTGGGGCGCATAGATCAAACAAGGAAACATCTTCTATCGGAAATCCTGCCATCCCGTGTCCATGAGCTTCCTGATTCGCTAGACACCACTGCACTAGCATACCGCCTTCGTTTCGCTGACGGTGCTCGTCGCTTCCTTCAGACACCGATAGACGAGCTAGCGGCATACAACTTTTACAAAGATTCGAACCCACATGAAATCAAGAATGCTTCGTCCATCGTCATGGCTCTCAGGGCACAGTTGAAGACGTTGTTCGATGAGTGGCCTGACCAAATGGTCCTCCAGCACTTAATGGATCGCTGCGATATCATCCTAGAATTTTCCGTAGAGAGTCCGGTCGCAAAGGTGTTGTCTGCTCTGGAACAACTGCTACTGCAAACAGATGATTGGGAAATGTATGCAAACCGAAGTAATTCTCTTACCTCTTATCGACAATCCTTGATTGAGCTCATTGTACGATGGAGGAGGTTAGAATTGGGTGGCTGGAGTGGTTTGCTGGAATCTGAGGCACATACTTTCGCTGAAGGTGCTTCAGAGTGGTGGTTCCGACTGTATAATGCAACAATTCGGGGACTTTTTGATGCCATGAGATTTGGCGAAGAGGACCAATATCTGAGCAAAACCATTCCTCTTATCGACGATTTTGTCTCATCAAGTCCGCTCGGGCAGTTTTTCTTCCGAATTAGACTTCTCCAAAGCTTCGAACGATTCATCTCTGAGTTGTCAACTACAAAAGAAAATGCCGAGAAACATTGTCTCGGTCGCATGGTTCGCATCATCCATTCCCTCCTACAGTATTATGGATTGTTCCAACCAAGCTTCCAATCATACCTCACGGAACAGCGGATCGTTTTGGATAAAGAGATCAGAAATCTCATCAAGTTAGCAAGCTGGAAGGACATTAATGTGCAAGCATTGAAGCAGAGTGCCCAGAGGACCCATCACCAGCTTTACAAGATTATACGCAAGTTCCGGGAGGTCTTGAGAGAGCCGATAACACACAGACTGAAGACCACAACGCCCACGATCACAGAGGTAGATCTCCGTCCCTTACCATTGATCTGCCAACGACTGGAAGAACTTCACTTGCCTGTTCCTCATACTCTATCGGCCACCCTTGTAGGCCCCCTGTCGGATTTAGGCTCGACTTTAAAGAAGTTTGAGAGACTGATTCACGCCAAGATAATACCATTCACGTCTCGTCGACATAACGTTTATGCTGATGACCTTGCCATCGCCATCATCACTACTTCCAAGGAGCTGTCAGATATCCCAATCCCGAAGAATTTATCGGCGGAGAAACGCGCAAAGTTTGTAAAGTCCTTACTTGTTCGGAAACGCAAGGGCTTCAGCGACCTTCTCAAAGAGCTTAAGGCAATTGGCCTCGCGAGCAACGTCACTGCAGAGGTTTCACGCCAGAATGCTGACCCGGTGTGGCTGCGAGGGCAACCGGTCCTTGGAAACGCGATCATTGACTTTGGACTGAGCAAGACCGAAGCCTACTTCTCGAAACTCCTCGCTTCTCTCCCAGAACTTCGTGCGTCACTTTCGAACCATCATAGTGACCTCCAAACGCGTGAGCTGCTACGCGGACAATCTTTCTTGGAGTCAGGCTTGTCAAATGCAATTGGCCTTAGAGCTAGGTAAGTTACTGCCTCACCTTCATTGCCATATCTCAATATCCTTCTGTAGTTTGGCCGCAGGGAGTGAACAAAGCACTCGACTGAAGAAAATCTGTTCTCGCTTGCTCGTCTTAGCCTCTTCAGAGGTCAAAATATTCCAGAAGAGCCTGTGTGACCGAATTGGGGATGCGACACGTCTCATGTGCCGGCTTTTCAGTGCACTCACGGAGGTTGCCCAGGATCTCAATCTTTTCAAACGCCTGCAGAAGGACTCCACCAAGGACGTGCCAATTGACGAACTGGAGAATTATCTCACGACATGCAACGACCTGAAAAACAGCCTTATGAGTATTCAGGACGCCGTGGAACAGACGCCTGTACCTGCTCTTTCCAAAGGTGAGTTGAAAAGTGATAACGTCACGTAAATCTGAAGCGTTAAAACATTGTACAGATGAGCATGAGACCTTTTTGGCCTGCCTCGACTTTTTCAAATCATGCGCATCCGCTTTAGCAGAATGGTCGTCGACCTATCCTCATTTGCAATACCTTTTTGAACCGAGTCAAAACTGGCTTTCCAGCGAAAATGCAGATTGCATTCAGATTGAGCCCTGCCACGAAGAAAGTTCGAATAGTTCGACTGAGGCTCTTCTCAATTCCTTGCTTTTCGCTGTCCAAGCAATGGTTAAGGAAATGGATAAGTTGAATGTGAATGTGGATGTGGATGAAGATGAATTGACTGATCGATCTGTATCCAAAGCCTTTCAAGAGACTCGTGGTTTCACTCACCTCCTGTCACTTTCTCACATCGTTGAGCAACTCACTACCCTGTTGGCCACGATTCAAGGCGAAAAAGAGTTGAAGCATATATTACAATGCATCCTCCCTTTCCTGCACGTCTATCAAAATCTCGCTCAAGATCAGCTTGCCATTCATGCCCGGTGGACGAAAGCGGCGTTCAAGCTCGATTATGTCATTTGCGTCACCCTTTTAAGGTTGTCTAAGGAAGGCTTCTGCCAACCTTCAGAGACGGAAGAGGGTGGCGATGGTGAGGGAGAAACACTAGAGGCCGCCGACGGTACTGGACTCGGTGAAGGGTCTGGGACGAAAAACGTCAGTGAGGAGATAGGAGACGAAAGTCAGATTGAGGGTTTGAAGGGGGATGACACCGAAGAACGAGAGAGGGAGGAGAACAATGACGATGATAACGCAATTGAAATGTCAGAAGATTTCGCAGGTGCTTTGGAAGATGTCCCGGAAGATGGGTCGGAGATGGAAGGAGACGATAAATCTGATGGGAGTGAAGCGGATCCTGAGGAGAAAGTAGAGGACCTGGATCCCACCGACCCATCGGCTCTGGATGAGAAGATCTGGGGAGATGAAGACGGTCCTCCCGACTCAGATAATTTACCAGACAAAACAGATAAGGACTTTTCAGAGGAGCAGGGTGGGTCATCCGAGATGGTAGCAAAGGAGAACGAGGAAACATCAAAGGAAAGGTCGAAGGAAGATGAGGTATCAAAAACGGAGGAATCAAAAGAGGCACCCGAAACTGAGGAGCAAGAGCAAGAACCGCCGGGTGCTGCTGGTGCACCGATGAAAGACGATGTTCAAGATGCGGATACTCTCGACCTCCCGGAAGATATGGAGTTGGATTTGGGCGAGGAAGAGAAAAGGGATAACACAAACAATGAGATGGAAGACGAAGGCGAAGGCGAAGGCGAGGAACGGGAACTGGAACAGGAACAGGAACGGGTATCCGAAGGCAATGAAATGGACGATGATAATGCGTTCGAAAACGATGAAGTTGAAGGCGAGGAAGGCGACGGGACGCAAAAAGATGATATGATTGATGATTCAGACATTGAAATGGAGAAGAAGATGGAAACAGAAGTAGATGAGCAGCAGGATCCCGATCCTGCAGCAGAACAAGGGGCCCCCGATGAAGTCGTGGCTCGTCCAGATACCTCAGTGGGAGAGGGAGATGCCAATCTGAATGATGAGGCACAGACAATGGACCATGATCCTACCTCGACTGGTCAGACAGGAAGCTCAGCAGCGGAAAGTGGACAGAAAGCGAGTTCAGAGAGGGTCGAAATAACCAAACAGGCTGGGTTTGTCCTATTTATCTATACTCATCCACCCTACTGACGACGCTGTAGAGCTAACAGTGATATCCGAGAACATTCTACTCAGGAGAGTCCGGATGACCACAAGGGGAATGCTCAATCTGGTGAACAACAAGGCCACGAACAATCTTCTGCCGCAGAGAAAACGCAAGCTAACCCCCTCCGAAGCCTTGGTGAAACTCTTAAAGAAATCAAGCAACGTTTCGACGAAATTCTGGGCAGCGAACCCGCTGACGTACCGAAGCCCAAAGTCGGACCATCAGAGACGCCTGCTCAGCTTGAATACCTCCAACCGGATGACGAGGACAACGATATGCAAGCCTTGGGAGCAGCCGAGGAGGAACAAGTTGCTAAGCTTAATGATCTAAAATTCGTTGAAGAAGACCCGTACCTTGATCCTTCCTTCTCTATGGATGTCGATGAACCTGTTCAGCCTGAGCACCATGAAAAACCCCAGGAAGAACTCGCATCTCAGTCAGAACAGACTGCCTCAGCGCTCCGCGAAAATATCGAGGGGGCTATTCTGCCTGGGTTCGGACCAGATCCACAGGAGCCTACGACTGTAGTCAACTCTTCGTTGCCGACAACGAATGCAGAGGTGGAAGAAGAGATCAATAGAAATGCCGAGGCAGAATTGAAGCAGTGGCAAAGTGAGAATTTCCCCGAGTCCCGCGCAGAGCATATATGGCGACTGTACGAATCTATGACACACGATCTTGCTTATGCTCTCTGCGAGCAACTCCGACTCATCTTGGAACCAACCTTGGCTACTCGTTTGAAGGGTGACTTCCGCACGGGAAAGAGACTGAATATGAAAAAAATCATACCCTACATTGCCAGTGACTACACAAAGGATAAGATTTGGCTTCGGCGGACAAAGCCTAGCCAAAGGGAATACCAAGTCCTAATTGCCATTGACGATTCCCGTTCTATGGCAGAATCACACTCAGTCCATCTCGCCTACCAGACCCTCGCACTTATCTCGAAGGCTTTAACTCGCCTCGAGTCCGGTGATATAGCCATAGCCAAATTTGGTGGAGTCGTTGACCTTCTACACGGCTTTGACCAGGGACCGTTCACAGATCAAGCCGGCACACAGGTGTTCAATGCATTTACATTCAAGCAGAAGGCAACCAATGTTCTTTCCCTCATCGACACCAGCTTAAAGGTTCTAGAAAGCGCTCGGGAGCGTCGGTCTATGTCTTCTGCCTCTGCTGCCGACCTATGGCAATTGGAAATAATCGTATCTGACGGCATTTGTCAAGACCATGACAAACTCAGGACCCTTCTGCGTAAGGCAGAAGAACAGAAGGTCATGATTGTTTTCATCGTCCTAGATTCTCTCCATTCTTCCACTGCTCCGGGGTCGGTTTCCTCGAAAGATGTCAACTCAAACTCTATCCTGACTATGACGAAGGCGGATTTTAAGAATGTTGATGGAAAATTGGAGATGCAATTACAAAAGTACCTTGATTCGTTTCCGTTTGAGTATTATGTAGTTTTACGTGATGTGGAGGCTCTTCCAGAGGTGTTGGCGGGTACATTGAAGCAGTTTTTCGAGCGCGTTTCCGAAGAATAGATTTGTACTTTGATTCATTATTATTGTCTGGCGAAGATGCGAGGGAGCCGATTAAGTACCTCAGGGCTAACCTGCTTTTAGACTGACGCGCTACGGCTGGTCACGAGCACGGCTGGTCCTCCGCTTTACCTACAATCGTACTGCTGTAATGGCTACCAACGACATTCACTACTCGAAGGCAGAGCATGGAACTGCTCTCGAGTGCTCTCACTTTGAGGAGCGGAAAGGTCTCCTCAGCGAAGATTACAGCGAGAAACCCGAACCCGACACGCGGCCCAATGTTTGGTCATCCCAAAAGGTTGCAGCTGTCGCTGTAACTCTCATCTGCATTCTCCTATCTGGTGCTGTTGTGAGGACGCTTTTGATAGCACAGCCTGTACACCCGAACTTGCTATTCCACCGAGGTGTGCTAAGGTCCAATGGAACGCACGATTTTAAGCGGACGGTACTACTCGTTTCTATCGACGGCCTGAGGTGGGTTAACTCAGCAAGCTGCTTTCAGGCTTTCTACTCACAATGCCTGCAGGGCCGACTACCTTGACCGAGGCCTCACACCCCACCTTTTGGAAATTAGTAAACAAGGGCTCCGTGCCAAGTCTATGCGACCTGTGTTTCCTGTACGTCTTTATCCACTGCTGACGCGCTGACGGTTCATTCTCATATGTATAACTCTAGACATTGACATTCCCGTGAGTAACAATATTTCATCTACTTAAATGCGGTTAGTGATGAGCTGGCGGTAGAAATCATTGGGCTCTTATGTATGTCCTACTCACCGGGGTAAGATAAAGTGTTGACATGGAACATTCAATAGGACCGGTCTTCATGCGGAGTCGCATGGCATTGTAGGCAATGTAAGCCCTACTACATTATGGACAATGGTCGAGAGCTAAGCTCAAGCAGAACTTTTGGGATCCCGTCTCGGATACGGAGTTCCACTACAATAAAGCAGATACAGTTTATCTTTCACACTGGTGGAAAGGCGAACCTGTATGTCCCACCTTGATCGATAGCACTTGTCCTCACTATTATTCCTAGATGTGGGAGACTGCCAAGAAAGCGGGATTGCTAACAGCCAATCTCATGTGGTAAGTTGCATTCACTTCGTCACTTGCCAATGCCACCACGTTTCCTTCCAGGCCGGGACCTTTGGAAACGGCAAGTGGTGCCTCACCGACATATATGATACCATGGAGAGTATGTCACTGGAACCAACTGTGTACTTCCAAGCCCTGATCTATTGTTTCAGCAACCAGTATCGTTGGATGCAAAGCTGGATCAGATTTGCCAGTGGATTGACCTTCCTCTCGAAGAAAGACCTCAACTCATCACAGGTTCTTATACAAATGTACAACTTGGCCTGCTTCGATTGATTCACTGATATTTTATAGCTTATGAACCTACCCTAGACCAGGCTGGTCACAAGTATGGTCCCATGTCGGCGCAGGTGAACGTGAGTTACCAGCCTTTTCTCACTGCTTTTAAGTGCTTCACCGACCGAAATTCAATCAGGCAACCCTCGAGACGGTTGACGTGTTTGCCAAGCATCTCCATACCCAGCTGCAAGTTCGAAATCTGACTGACATTGTGGATGTGGTCTTTGTCAGTGATCACGGTATGGTGGATACTTCTGATTACACACTTGTCAACATCGATGAGATCCTTGGTGAGGATGGTATGGAAGCGATTGAACATGAAGACGGGTGGCCAGCCATGGGTATCAGGTTCCGCGAAGGTACTAATGAGACTATGTACCAGGAGAAGTTATATCAAGCATCAGAAAAAAACCCGGGACAGTTCGAGGTCTTCACACGGGAGACTATGCCTGGCCGATGGCATTTTTCGAACAATGAAAGGATTTCACCCCTTTACATAGTTCCCAAGGTGAACCATGTCCTTACGACCAAAAAGGAAGGAAACAAGCATATGACGAAAGGGGTATGCAATTTATCACGCATATCGTTCGAGGCTGAACGTTACTTGTAGAACCATGGTTTTGACAATACTGAGGTAGCCATGCAAGCCATATTTGTTGCTCATGGTCCTTTCTCTGCAGTGACCAAGAGTTTGCACCAGTCGAAGAGGAGAGGTTTCCTTGATTTGGCGATCAATGGTTGGCACTCGACGTCGGATAACACCTACGTGATGGATACCTTTGCTAATGTTGAGATTTACGGTCTTGTCACCAAGTTACTCGGCATCGAGGACTTTGCAGCAAACCATAATGGCACCGTTGGATTCTGGGATAAATACTTTTAATACCGTTGCTTATAATACCACATACTTGGTTTACTTTTCTCTGTCATGTTCTTTCATGTCTTTACAATTCTAGAGTAATATTGCAACGTACTTTGAACGCATGTGCCTAAAGCATATAAAATTACATGTATATAGCAAGGGCGAAGGGCATGAACAAAAGAAAGTAGACCACGCTAGTGATGGCCATCAGCATCGAAGACGGTCTGATTGTTGTTCTGGTTGAGGTTTATCTGACCGCCTCCTGCGTCCGGGATATAGGCCTGGTCAGGAAGCCCTGCCTCGTCGAGCCCTTCTGCTGCCTCAATAATCTCATACAGTCTCGAAGCAACTTCAGGAGGAGGAACACGACCACCTAAGATATCTTTGACTGGCACGGGTGATCCATAGAAGTCACGATTGGCATCTTTGCGTTCGATTAACACGGTCCCTTCCAAGGATATACCAGCAAAAAGTCCTGTGAACGCACCGCAGTAAAAGTCAGAGTCATAACACAATGTGGGAAGAACAACACAGCAAAAGTAACGCACCCTTCGATTGTGAATAAGAAAACATTGGGGCTGGGTGGGCAAGTGACGCTTGCACGCTACCACCGGTACCGAGAGGCCCAGCAGTGGCAGCAATATTTCCACCGATAGTAACGTTACCGCCGAGCGAGAATGCGCGAACAGCATCTTCGCTGTTAAGGACGATGACGAAATCTGTGATGTCGGCACCGATTTGGAGACCCCAACCCACACCGGCTGTACCAATACAAGATGGTGCAGACCAAGATCCATCAGGAAGACGGGCGATGACAATACCCGAGCCTGCCTTGCCAGAGAATACGAAACCGGCTTTGACTACTTGGAATACGGCCAATCCTGTAAAGGGGTGATGTAGAGTCACCTTCGAGATTGAAGGAAAATGAGAAGACTAACCTCTGGCGCGATTGAGGACAGCTTTAGGGATGGCATTAAGTGCTGAGTCGGGTCGTTCGGGGTCGGCTGTTATCCATTTCGATACGATGATCCATAATTGAAGTTGTCGATGTAGTTAAGGGTCGAAACGTGAAAGCAATTAGTTATGCAGGTTTGAAAGTCAAGCACAGATGTATACATACCCAAGAAACTCTCCAGAATTTTAGCTGCTTTCTCTGCCTCACCAGGGAGCGAGAAGCCTTGCATAAAATCCCTTGACCCACTGGCTACTTTGCTCGAGCTTGTTTGCGCAAATGCAGTTGCTTGTATTGTTGCTTTCTGAGCACCTTTACGAAGTTTGTCGAGGAGGGACATGATGATTGCAGTGAGAGGACTATAGAGCAATGAGCATTTCAACAACTGCTGTGCTTTTGACGTGCATGTGACATCACATCAGTTGGGGAAATTGTGATAAAAAAACACTGATTACAACAATACTGGATAGATACAATTCCACACCGCCATATACTATTTAGAACATATTCAGTGCATCCAGTCTAGTAGCCTCTCAACTGGGGTCAGGTTCCCCCAGATCTCTCCGGAGGGGCTGATGTTCGCGGGTATAATTTTTTGAATCAGAAAATCAACCCCGGATCACGACCTTTGGAGAAAAGCAAGAGAGCATTATCATACAATCAATTGGCCAGCCACCAGACCCAACGGTCAGATCAAATAGAGCAATGATGGAAAAGGAACCCTTTCCGGAATGACCACCGGCAGTGTTGGAAATGAAGTAGCTTTCTCTTGCGTTCCAACGGTTATGATAGCGTCGTCCAAGTACTGACTAGAATACCTCACTGCAGTTGAAGTCTGACCGAGGCCAGAAGCTGAACGGCGATGGTACAGAGTGAAGAGTCCTTGATCAGCATACCGGATCAAAGTTGTTAGCACGGAGCGCGGGTCTATCCAATCGGACGATGTTTAGGATAGGAATACGGCGGACATGTATCACGCTAGGGACGACCTCAAGGACCCGTGATGGCAGGAGATGGATGTGACACTCCGGTTCTTCAAGTGCCCCGCCATTCGCAGCAATACAAAGATTGGAGGAGAACATGAGCTGAGACGTAATCGTCAATGATAGTCTTAAGGGGCGAATCTTTGTTATACCTGATTGCATGCAAAAGATGTTGACTACTTTCAGCTCCAAGATGAGGTAAATAGTCGGGGCCCTGTGTACCTGGGCTGGCAATGCCAACACCGGCCCAAGTAGCTTTCGAATGGTTAGCAGACGCCAACTATTGGACACAAGTATATCCTCACTTTTGCACCGTACGAGTTGAGGCCTACAGTTGACAAATCTTTGCATATAAACTGGCAAGGAATTTACCTGTATCTCCGGACCGAGCAAAGCAACCCAGTCACAGACTAAGTCTTGAACATAATCTGAGTGTGCTGCGTATAGAGTGTAACGCCTTACACCATCACGATTCATGTATTGATCCTTTTGGAGGCTTTTTGCGTCAGTCATTGTGCCTCAGAGGGATATACGGCGTGATATTGAGGGTTGCACCAGAAACGATACCCTCGAATTTGGACAGTTTTATGAAACAGGAATCGAGAAGCGAAGGTTTTTGAGCGACGCAGCAGGAATGAAGTGAGTAGTTTGAACAATCGGCTAGGATGAGTAAGGCTTTCTAGTCTTCTGCAGAGGTATACTGTGACTGAAGATGGCAAAGCACGACGGGTAAGATCTATTGATCAATCAAGTAAATCCAAGATATGGTGTGTGGTCGATATTTTTGACGATTTGAGGATGTGAGGGCTGTGCTTGACCCTTGTCAATCAAACGCTTCAGCACAACTTTTGACCCAGCAGCCATCAGAAGACCCCATTCCACAGGGTTGGAATTGATGATTGGATCAATTGATCAAGAAATCATACTTCCTGCGCCCCTGCAAGAAAAGAGTTATCATGCCTTGAGAAAGCGAGCGACAAGACCTTCGACTCATTACTTCATAGTGTCATGAGGAGTGGCAGAGTGTTCTGGACCGTGGAAGGTGAGGAGTAACTGTCATGTTGATACTAATCCATCAGTCTTCTACGCAGGCGTCTTACCACGGAGCTTGTGGCAATGGATCGAGCGAACATCAGGGAGAGATGAAGATGGATATATATGGAAGGTGCTCCGAGTACACGTGCCGGTGTATATTGCAGGCCTGGCATGAGCCTCTGTGCTCCCGCCAACTACTGATCCCGCCCCTGCAATGCTTTTGGGCATTGTGGTCTGCAATTTTCTCCCCTTTTTCTTTTGGCTCGCATCCGCCACGCCTACTCAAATCACCCATGATTCTCTGACAACAACACAATCCGATAGGACGTGGTTGTGGAGTTGGGCTTGGGGGTCTGAAAGTACTGTCTCTGTCGTTGACCATTCGCCTGTGATCTCCTACACTTCCAGGCCGGGTGAGCATCGGTATCTCTGGCTGGATCTTCCCTCAACTAATGCACACCATAGCTGCTTTTGGTGCAGAGATAGCAGATCCCATTTTGGGCTACGTTATTCCTCTTTCTTCGTTTACTGCTCCGTGCGGAAGCAATGATACTACCGACTCCGATTCCCCATCGAATTCAGGTTGCCCGAAACTATGCCTTACAGACACACGCCAGCCGACAGAAACATGGATTGCACTTGTTCAACGCGGTGGTTGCGAGTTTGTAAAAAAAGTACGAGAGGTACAGGGCTTTGGTGCGAAAGCTGTCGTTGTAGGGGGAGAAGACCCAGAGGTTTCGGGTTATCCTGATACCCTCGTTAACATGTACAGCCCAGGTTCGTATTTACAGCCCTTTTGGTCGAGTTTCCAGCCGTCTCACTTGCTCCACAAGAGGATGCCTCTGACATCAATATTGCCGCGACCTACATCAAGTTTTCGGACTATATGCAACTCTACACACTCATATCCAGTTCGAATACCACACATTCTGGGCTGCAAACACTTAGTCTTCTGATTACCGCAGAATACTCCGCGTGGGAGTGGTACTCGTAGGTTTCCTCCTTTTCTTACTCCTTCGTCATCGCTCTGAAAATGGTTTAGGCCAATAATCACCTTCATAGTCATCTTGCTTCTTCCATCAGTTTTGACATTTATTACCCTGCTCATACACCGCATACGGGCTGCTCGTGCAGCACAACGTGAACGTGCCCCCGAAGACATTGTCCGGAGACTTCCATGGCGAGTATATACAGGCACTGGTTGGGAGAAGCATGAAGGCGGTGAACCCGTTTACGATACCCCTCGCTCCTCAGACGTCGATCTGGAAGAAGGGAGGTCACCTGTAGAAGTGGCTACATCCGAACGAGGGTCTAGTCCAACGGCTTGTTCTGATGCTTCTACTTCGGAGCGGCTAATGCACCACCCGTGGTTCGAAGCCCAACTGGAGTGTGCTATCTGTCTATCCGAGTTTGCGAAAGGAGACAGAGTCCGTGTGTTACCTTGCCAGCATATATTCCATCTCAGCGAAGTAGACGAGTGGCTTATCCATCGAAAAAAACTGGTAGGTTTTTTACCTGTGGATTTGAGCATACTTCTCACCCACTTCATCGTTAGTGCCCTATATGCAAAGCCGACGTAACCCAACCGTGCCATCCTTCGAATCCACACACAAGTCCATCATCAGCAGTTATCCATGATACTCTTGGCAGTCGACCGTCACATGAACCACAAGCGACAGAATCAACACCGCTGTTATTCCATGGTAACGAAGAACATGATTGAAGATTTAATGCCCCATCTTGATGCTCCCCTCACAATGATATATCCAATTGCGATTTTAGTGTTGTATCTTACCTGGTTGTCTGTCGTTTGTAATATGTATTTCTCTAATTGCAGAGTACAAACGACTGGGATTTGCTGAACGCTTGACCAATTCGAGGACTGACGTAATGATTCAGGTGATTGATTGATGCATCAACTTCGCAACTGTGGTTTATCTCACACCTCTTCTCAGAACACTGTCGTACACGAGGCTTGGAGCTCAATACTATCGCAATCATTGATATCACATTGTCATATCAAGTCTCTGGCGTTCTTAAACGGTTGAGCCGTCTATAGAATGGCACTCGTGTCCAAATCGCAGGGAGAGGGAAGTTGGAACCTAAGTTGGTATGGACTCGATTGAACTGACCGGGGGCGAAGAACCATTCCGTGAGTTCCAGTACCTAGACCGATATATTGTCAGACCGGCCAGTGTGAGATAATCTGAGTAGGCCTTCCCAGATAACGGAGGAGAGCTGTCGCATAGCAATCGCCGCCATATTCATTCATGGAGATCGACCGTCAGGGAACCATTTCGAGTTGAACGAGGGCACGAATATGTTGCGCCTCGCCTTCTTGAGCCCGGCATGTTCGTGTCACCATCATGATGTCGTACGCTAAGAAGACGCTTCGCTCATCTTTATATGATGTTATTGACTTAGGCTTCCATTCTTCAACTTCAGGGTAATGACAAACTCTGGCTAAATTTAGCTCTTCATGTCTATATATGCATGGGCTGGGAACCTCTTGGAAGAAAAACAATAAGACTTCCAGGTACAAGTAAATCTTATACGCATTTGGTCATTGGTCATGTTTTTTTGTTAAACCTTGGAACCTCTTGGGACCCGGTTCGTCTGGTAATGTCCACCCCGCGTTGGTCCTTACTTCGATCAAAAAGTTAATTGTCCACAGTCTGGACCTCGCAGAACAGAACAGAACGATTCATAACAGACACATTTAAAGGGATGATACCTCGTTTGGTTGAAAACATTCGGGAGGAGCACTGAATTTGAAAATTGTCATGTCAGGGTAACGGCAAACAGTACCAACAGGGCTCCGAATTCTATTCGCCATCAACTTGATTTTCTAAGTGACCGACGATTTTTTCAAAAACCCCCCAGATACGTGAGCCTTCCATTAACTTGCAGTCATTGGCTATGTATGGCGCAGTGGGAGCGAGTGTGGAGGTCCAGCCCACATTCCCTATCTCTCATCCCCATCTGGTTACTCAATAGTGGCGACCCCGACTTGCGAACCCACCGTTTCTTATTGTTACGGACTCGTGGCAGGGCTCTATTGTCTTTCAAGTGTTCCATCCCTAAGAACGGATAAACTTGGAGTTGGCCCATCACTGTCACGGGATTACTTCACGAAACCCTTTAGCCGCTTTTCCGTTTGGCCATCCGGGTTCATCTCTTTCACTCTGGCACCGTCTGGGGCACGGTTAGTGTGAGTTGAGATCTATACGTTGTTTTGTTGCTGGAATTTGGGTGGTTTGTTGTTCTGTTGTCTTCAATGTACGTATTCTACTATGAATTGGGGCGCTGAACCGAGAAGAGCTTCAGATTCACCTTGTCACTGCCCTTTTATGGTTCCTGTGGTTGTTGATATAGTATTGGGTCATTTGTGAGGCTTTTATCCGTCTCTTCATATGTTCTCTCTCACCGTTTTTAAATCAGGCCACACCACGGATTACGGCCTCCTCATACCGTTTAACAATCAAGCCCCTACATTCAATCAGTTTGAACACTTCTAAATATTGTCTTTTCATCTCCGATCCGCAGACAAAAGCCCACGGCTCAAAAGTACAAAGTCTGCCCAGCCCCGGCCCAACCTACAACATCGATCAAATATCATCCCTCCAAGCCACATTCTTGCTTGTCTTGTCGATTCCTTTTTGGACGGTTTATTCATTTTAGGCATCCATCTGATTGCTAATTTTGTGCTCTTTCCGATTTCCATATTTGTCGAAGAGCTTAATATAGGGTGCAGTTTCGGCTAGCTGTCTTTTGGCCTCTCTTCCACTGGAAACCTTGTTATTGTTGGATACCTAGACGCTCTCCTCATAAGCTTAGCCTGCATCTCGGACTTATTCCCTCCTGGTTTCGTCGACTTTGCACGCTGACTTTGAGCAAATATTTCTCCTCAACAATACACGGCATGTCAACCAAAACGAAGAAGTATCCTCCGCTCAAGAAGCGCCACAGTAAGTACTTGCATGTCCAACTTTCCATCTTCTTTTCAACTTGTTTTTTGCGTTTGGTACACTTCCGACATATATGTTCTATAGTTTGCTGACAAATTACATAGCGAAACCTTGCAAGTATTTTCAATTTGGACTATGTACAAACACTGCCGAAGAGTGTAACTTCGCGCATGTGTCAGTTATGCCAAGTTTGACCTTTCCCCCTTCGATGCAAGGGCTACATGGGTTAGGGCGAGGCCATGGTGAGTGTTCCCGTTGAAGCGCAGCGTATTATTGATCATGTATATGTTGTCTTGTCAGATATCAATGTTATACCCCCACCATCTCACCGTAGGCCCCAATGTTGTCATTCAGTTTCATCGATATACTAATAATGGTATAGCGTCATCATACACTGGAGCTTGCAGCTATGTTAATCCTTATCCCACCCAACCACCCTATTACTACCATCCCTGGGCACCAGCAAGCCTTTACCCAGGACATCCAGGCTCTTTCACTGTTGGGAGCCCTGAAATTCCTACCAATGTTCAGTCTCCGGACGTTAAATCGCGATCCTATTCAACCTCAATGTCGGTGGCTAGTCCACAGCTAGACGCGCCCTGCGTTGACTTTGATTCTACGGTCGGAGCCCTCGGCTTGACGAGAAACGAAGAGAACGAGGATGAAAAAGATTGTGTTAGGACGGGAAATCCAAATGTAATTCAAGTGAATCACCACGACGACGACGTCTTCACTGAGGACCCGCAGTTTGTAGAACATCAACATATTCAACATCAATCGCAGGTTCGTGTTGAAGATCGACCGTTATTCGATAGACCCGAAGGATATGCGATGCGTGAATCCCCTGTTTGGGACTCTAGCGGAACGCCACACCAAACCTCGTGGGATGGAGCATGGGGTAGTAGAAATCAGGCAACAAGGGGGCCCCGTCGCAGTATAATTCGGACTGTTTCACGGAAGACCACTAAATACAAGAGTACGTGCGCAATATCACTTGAACGGTTTTCTATTAGCTGACTTGACGGTAGCCAAACCCTGTAAATTTTACACCGTTGAGAATGGGTGTCCCAATGGTGATCGCTGTACTTTGTGAGTCACCACTCTTGCTTTTTGCGTGGTCGCCGACTGTATACTTATGATATCTATTTTAGCATCCATAGCACAGATGTTCCTCCTGTGCCTCCCATGACTCTGAGTCATTCGCAAAACACAAGGCCGCGTCGGAAGAGTGACAGCTACTTACAGGCACCCTGCATCGCTACTTTCAAGGGCAGCGGGGAACCGGATATTGAGAGACCACGAGTTGACACTTCGGAGACTGAAGACAATAAGGAGAAAAAGAAGGACTTCTTCCCCATCACTTGGCGTGTGATTGGGGGCGGCGTACTGATTGGTGGTAAACGTGCTGAGAACCCGGGGGAGAAAGGCTTGAGCACCGATCGAGGAGAGGAGGTGGAAGAAGTCAGCGACGACGATAAAAATGATAAAGTCATTGAGAAAGAGTTGCCGAAGCTTTGTGCAAAGGACCTCAAGCGAAGATCGAGGTCAATGAGCCCATCTATTCCATAACGTGCGTTTTGTCCTGGCATTGACCGATAGTTCATGGAACTGAAAGTATCTATCAGTGATCACGAGATTCACCTAAAGAAATCGGGCAAATGGCCTTGTTTTTGAACACAATAAACCACGACTCTTATGATGACGCTTTACAGGATTTTTGTTTCTGTTCTACTTTTTTTTTGGATTTTTGGTTTACATGTCGTAATGTTCGTTTTCTGCCGTAAACTCTTGAACATCCAGATTCGAATTTCAACTGGATGCTATAACAATTTCTTTCTACAATCCTCCATTTCTGTGCTCACATGATTCTTAATTGTACCCTCGCGTGTTTCCTTAATCTCCATTTCACAAAGCAGCCCATGACGAAGCCAATTTTTGTATATGTATATTAATTTTTAGACTTGACAAAAATTTTGAATCGCCTGTCCAACTCCGAGGTTTCTGGAATTCGGGTCATTGTTCGGATATGATTAGATCGTAGCCGTTAGAGGGCCTGATGAAAATGATTCACTCCAAACCCGAGATATCCAAGATTCAAAAAGTGCGAACAAAAAGACATGAGATTATTTTTAAAACCTGCTCATATGCTTGCTGCGGGTTGATGGCATCATCACACACAAAAAAAGTCTACTGAGGTCAAACTTCGTTTCGAAATGACATACTAATCCGACGGGTAGCCGTATCACGAGCACTCTGCACCGGAGCCCAGGCAGGCTTGTATTACAGATAGAAGCTGCTGCTGCGAATGGATTACAAGGTCGCACACGGCACTCATACAGGTGGTGATAGATGAATCCCGAATAGAACAAGATACGCCGCATGGGCATA
Organism: Agaricus bisporus var. bisporus H97; assembly: GCF_000300575.1. NCBI lineage: Eukaryota > Fungi > Basidiomycota > Agaricomycetes > Agaricales > Agaricaceae > Agaricus > Agaricus bisporus. The sequence goes on along the minus strand of NW_006267370.1, from coordinate 905,196 downwards.
GTGAGAATAAATTAGAAGATCCGGGAATCGGGACAACAAGATTAGCTTGTTTTGTCAGTGAGGTGGTAGTCGTCTTTCCGAACGATTGACAATGAGTCTTGCGGGGTGAAAGGCATGGGCTATAGAAGCCTGAAAACCGGTAAGCTGTGAGATCGATAGTTCGAATGCAGTCGGGTCATCCCAAAAACAGAGGCCACCAACCAACCGGTCGACACGGTCCGGGAACAGCTCAACCCCATAGAAAGGCGCTGGGAGTGTAAATCATTGTAATCAAAGTTCTGACATTGTTAAAAGAAGTCTGTTCAATGATGAAATATGCTATTTGTGGTAGGAAGTGTACAGCACCGGAGCAGAAGACATCCGTAGATAAAAAAGCGGCCTGACACCCTTGGCGTGGCAGAAAACATGGCTGATTTTGAGGACAAATATGGGTATAAGTTCCCAATCATCGGGCATAACCATGTTGAGTGAATAGCTAATAGGAGCATAATGCCACCACCAGCAATGCGTTATCATGCTGTTATAGAGTATAAGGGCGTAACCATGCTGTTAGCAATGTAATGATTTCGGACATCGGGAATCTCTGAGCGCAAGGCTAGGTGTCGATTATAATCGCTCGAGCAAGCGCCAAGTATGACACGACTTGATGAGAATGGCACGACGCACGACCCGACAAAGGACAGAGGCCTCGTTGACGACATGAGAATTATAAAACTTGGTTCGAAAATGGAAATACGGCGAGCAGATGCGACGGCTGGACGAAACAACAAACGACTGGGCAGGGACCGTCGATGACGAGAATTTAGGTTGGAGATTCAGAGGTGGGCGCGGGTGATTGGTTGCAAGTGCTTGAGCGACGAGTCGTCAGAGCGTGTAGTGAGCAGGAGAGTTGTAGGCATTTAAATTATCAGAGAGCTGGAGCAAGACCGCATCACAGAGAGGCCCTGGTTAGGGTTAGGTTCATTCATAGTATTCGCCTCCGATCATGCTCATTCCTTCGTCTAACATAACTACTGTGGATGGCTACAATGCCGGTTTCAAGACACTAGAGTTTGGGATTCTCCCGGGCTCATGATGACCGTTGTCTAGTTATTTGTCTCGAATTTTTCGGTTTTGCAATTCAAAGTTTGCACGGACGAATCGTCCTCTAGTTTAGGTAGAAGCCTAGCTCAGGCTTTTGCTTATCATGGTCACTAATCTGGATCCCCAAACCTCCGCTCATAAGTGCCTGAGCGCTCAAGCCCCCAGGAGCGACCTCAACTGGACCTCTAGGCTCAGATGACTCTACGAGTGTTAGGCTGTCGAGCTGCGCTAGCCGCTTATGACGTCTTGGCGCCTCAAGGGAGCATGCCTCACGTCACTATCCCGGATCTACAGTATTCATGTTTTTCGAACCCTTCCTGAACGACATTCTATGGAAACGGGGGACCGCCACGGGGAAGAGAAAAAATACAGTGGTCAGTGGCCGAGTCGATTTGTCGTCGCGAGACACTTCTGGGCGAAATCACGGGTAATTACCCTTTCTTGCTCGACAAGGAAGAATCTCGTTTAGCGATGGCTTTCCAACAGATTCGCGAATGATCCAACATGATGGTGTGTAAGATAGCACTCAGAGATTATGGAATCATGATGATGAAAATCAAGTCATACTTACGTCTCAATGGCAAATAGTCCAAATGCAGCTCGCAAGGAAGCTGTTCCACCGAAGCGACCCCAGGCGACCCACACAGCACGCGTCGTTATGCTCCGCATTTGGCGCTGAGCCATAAATATTTATGCTCAACAGCTCTTATATTTCGCGGTTGCTTGCCCCCTTCTCTTGCACCTTTTAACCCCCATTACTGACTCCTATTCATCACGACCCCGGACATGGCGGCCATACTCGATTTAAGTCAACCTTTGGCAACTCTTCTGCGGGAGGCAACGAAGCCGTCGCATGATCGCGCAAATAGCAGTGTAGGAGCAAACCGTTTGCTTAGTGGCCAACTACCTAAGGATCAGTACATCCAATTCTTGATGATGTTGTGGCACGTATACGAGTCAGTATACCTCGTTTTCCCTTCTGCCGTTCTGGCTAAATTGGAGCATTATTACAGTACACTCGAACGTCAACTAGAACGTCATTCGACTCACCCCACTCTTGAACCAACATACAATCCGGCTCTATTAGGACGTGCCACACCTTTGGAGTCAGATATTTCGCACTTGCTGCAAGTTCCGGTCTCGAAATGGCAATCACATCCCCTACATACATCGCTCATGTCAAATATGCCGGACCAACTCCGATCATACGTGGACCGTATTCAATATTTGTCTGATTCTAGCGATCCCTCCCCCCTACTGGCGCACTCATACGCTCGTTATCTGGGTGATTTGAGCGGAGGCCAGATTATGCGAAGAACCATTGCCAAGGCATACGATTTGGACGTTACGAGTGGACTTGGTACCGAATTCTATACTTTCAAGCAACTTAGCAGTTCGAAGAAGGCCACCCAAGGTGATATGAAGACAATCAAGGACTGGTTCAGAGAAGGCATGAATAAATGCAAGAGTGAGGAAAGCAAGAGTATGTTTCCCGTTTAATGAATTGAATGACGTAATATATTGATCCATGTGATCATCAGCCGCCGTTGTTAACGAAGCGCTTCTTGCGTACGACCTTAACATTGGACTCTTCGACACTATGGAAGCACGCACTGCTGCTGAGGATGAAAACCCAGCGAGCGAGAAATCAGAGGGCTACACTTCAGAACAGCCCCTGAAGACTCTTGATTCGGGTCTAGAGAAGACATATCCAGTCGCTTCTGTGGTAGCATTCATTGCCGCAGGTATGTCTGAATCCAATGCGTCTCTGGTTCAATACTGATCAAGCTTCTTCCACCAGCTTGTCTGGCACATTTCATCCTAGTTGTTGGAGGCTTTACCGGCGATAAAGGCTACCAAAAATTGGTTGCTATCACGGGCTGGTTGTCGAGCATATTTTAACTTCCCTCAACTTTCAACTTTAATTGGGTTTATCTCGTTCGTTTTATGTGGGAGGAATATTCCTGTGACGAGCTCAAGGGCACATGCGATACCATGCTATCTATCTTTCATCCATCTCGACGTTGTAGCATCATCTAATGTTAAATTAATTAAATTTTTCTGATATTCGCATAAATTGTGCCTTTCGGAAGGACAGGATTGAATATTGAATATTGAGGTTTTATGCTGTGTACTCCTCTAGATACACACTTCGTGAGCTCGGTGAATAACAGTTTGAATAATATTTCGATATTCCAACTAGTAGTCATCTAGCAAATCGAGTCTCAATGCAATTCAATAAGTCGCTTGAAATACAAGGTGAGTTTCAAAATCAGCTCATTGTACAAGGGCATCTATTAACTCGAAGTCTATTATAAACCAGAGCACTTATTGAATCGATTCCCAAAAAATCGTCTCTAGCTGAAAGGCGGGTATGCAACATACAGCAAGTAACCAAAATCAAAATAGCAAATAGTCGAGAAATAATATGCCAGCGCACACTGAGGGTCTAACCAGAGACCAACAGCAACAAAGAGCTTGAGAAAATATGTAAACAGTAAGGAAGAACCATCACCGAGCAGCAAACTCATTACCACTATATCCACCGCTAAAATCATGGGGTTGGGGTTGTCTTTGCATGTGTACGCTCGCAACACTATCCATAGCATGTGGGTTCATAACATAGTTAGATTGAGGATAACCATCGGCAGCGTTCCCTTGTAACGAGTATGTGCTTCCATCGTGGTAACCCTGCGAATAGGGGTTATTCGGATACGATGGCGGTGGTGGGAAGGATCGCTGCGAGTGATCTGTGTTCGTTCGGTGAAGGTCCTGCATACTGAGGTTGTTTGAATCGGACAGGGGGTGATACTTTGAGTTTTCACTATCTCCCTTCTGGCTGTGGAACCCAACTTCCGTCTCCTCCAGAGCTCTGTTCCCACCACCATTCTCGCTGCGGTTCCGCTTGAATAAACCTCCCAACTTACTATTGCCTTGCTTTTTACTCTTCCTGCAACAACACCTCCAGACACAATAGCCCGTGATCAGAAGCACAAACACTAAGCACCCGACAAAGATATATGGCCATCGACTCAAAATCATCTCCTGGTATTTTTTCTTTTTTTCCTCATCAGACACCGGTGAGCGTTTCATCTGGTCGACAGGTAGCAGCTGGTACTGCGCAGCACCGCTAGTATCAATTCCCCCAAGCCGGACTTTGACGAAGTCGGCGTGAGCCTGGTCCACGTTGGTGATTGACGCGAGTTGGATGAACGGGTGTTCTTGTGTTTTGGAAGAGCTATCAATCCAATTGCCGAAGTTGAGAAGGGTATACGCATTACGGACTAAAACAGGCGTTGAGCTTAAATTCTTGCATGAAAAATAAGACCTACGGAAACTCATGCCGAGAATCATGTCATAGTGGCCGAGCATGGAGAATGCGGAGGTGATGGGTTGGAACTAAAGAATAACATCAGACATAGGTTAGATGCCCGCAAGGCAAATACTTACAGATCCGATACAAACTTTCTGACCGGTGGAATCAACTTGGTTAAAGTTGTCGTCCACGGTATCGAGGGGATGTACGGGATAAGATTTTCCACCGAAACTGAAAGTGATGTTGAGCGACTGCTGACAAGGTATCATCCAGAACTCTTGATTGGTATCATAGTAAGCGCCTTTGACACGACCATAGATCTGGTCAGAGATGTCACGAGGAACTTGAGAAAATGTAAATCTGGTATATTGTCTTGTGAGCGACAGAATATTCGAAGGTATCTTTACTTACCCACTGTCAATGACGGCGACGAGCTGGCCGTCGGGGCATCCCGGGACGATAGAATCGACTTTGAGAGGTTGACCGTCAGGACCAATGATTCCAGTGTCTTTGTCAGTCAAAATTTGCCAATGTTGATCTGGTCGCCAACCACAGTACATCAGTTTATAGGTCTCGTGCCCTTGAGATCATTTTTAGAACGCACCAGCCTTCAGCAGTCGGTTTACTTTGTCAACATCCATCTGGGGCATAGAGGTGATATTCTCGAAGCCAGGCACGATTTCGGAAATGGTAAGTTGGCCTTGCATGCTCGTTTCGCTAGGGTCACCTTTGCGGGTGAGTAAAAAGGAGATGTAGTTGTCGGTTTCGTTATGGGCCTCAAAAATGTGTGAGAGCGTGGTGTCTCCTCGTGGATCTTTTTTGATTTTCTTGGCGATGGCGCTGCCAGAATTTGGTCCGAGACCGATGAGACCATAGTATCCTTGGGACTCGAGATCGGACGTGAATGAACTTGTGTCTGTGACATGAACTAGAATAGTATATGAGTATTAAAGACGGGACGGAGAAGGAATAACACACGGAACGCCTGGTTATCGACTTTGAAACCGTCGAATGAAAGGGTGGTCACAGCAACGGCACCTAAAAGACAGTTAGCGCACGAATTTGCCACACAAGAACATTGTCAACCTGTTACTTTGCCAACGGCATAACTAAGAGATACACTCTCGTCGAGGTCGGTAATCGAAGGTTGATCCTCGGGGAATGCAGACCAGAGATCGGAGCTGCGAATCAAGTTCAACATATTAGAAATCCATCTCGCACTGAAATATTTCGGTTCATACCTGCCCGTGTCGAGTAAAACAGGTACTGTCACACCTCCAAGAGTAATGTTGCTCACATATTGAGCATTTCCGATGTTCGATATTAATGTGGGTGTTCTGCGGTTCAGCGAAGTGTGTGGTGCACCGTTCGAAAAGCGGACTTTGAAGGGGACAATGATGGCATTGACAGAGAAAACTAAAAGAAGGAGAGATAGGGGGAGGTGGTGCATGAAAAAAAAAGAAAAGAGCGGTGAGGGAAAAGAACGGTGATGGTAGAGATGAAGAGCAACCAAATAACAAACATTCATTTATTTTGGCGACGGCCTGTGTTTCCCTCGACCTACAACTCGTGATGGATTCTCCTCTCATACCATGTCATAACCGGTCTCATAGTATGTATTTACTGCTGGTCGACGCAGTTCCTGTTCCGCAGTTTATTATCCACGACTCAGGCTGTGCCTCATCTCCTTCCCAACGTCGATTCCCACAACTCAGCCGACATCAGTTACTAGGCAGACGGCGTGCAGCCATCATTTCAAATCCTCGTTGACTCAGCAAAGTCTCTCTCAAGTCATTGTCAGGACAGCCGACAGCCTGTCTGGAGCTTGCCGAGTATCAGTACACAATTGACAGTTAAGCGTCTAGTAGTTAATGATAAGTGAACCTTTTGACCTTATGTATCTGTGTAGTTTAGTATTTTGAATGGGAGCATGGCTAGAGACGAAACAAAAAAAGAGGACGAAGTAGAAAACATAATTGTCATACAGTATTATACACCTCTCGGATAAGGAGTGTATACCTCCCAACACCCTTGTCCTTAACTATCCGGCAAAAGATAATGGATAACGACGGCAATACGACGTAAACAATCTTCTGGTGCTCTATATCCCAGCCCAAGTCTTCCCACAAATTCCTGGTGAATCAGTCAATTTATACCATAGCTCTCGCCACTTCAAACATCCTTATTTTAAGAGCCTGGAGCTGGCCTGTCCCTGGCTTGGAACCTCTTTCGTGGCACACATTCGTTTTCTGACACTTGTTTTTTCTAATCGGCGGTCAACTTTCTTGCGCCGCGAGGGAAAGCGAAATCATTGATGAGAAAGACTGGAAGGGTATAAGTATAGATCGCAGCCTAGGTCGAACGTGCACAACCAATGATCAAATCATACGACTGCTACCGAATTATCCTCCACGAACGAATCTGTTACCAGCTTGATAGGAATCTTTAATTCCAAACCGTGTAACGGTGATGTCGCTCCATTGTGTGGTATGATAGATATAGCAATATAATCCTGCATTAAATTCTGATCAGCGCATGAACCAAGAAAATATCAATAAGGTTAGGCGCTTCCGCGCAATGATAGGGCGTGGGCTACGGAAGGTCGGTTGATTCGAATTGAATCCCGGAAAAATAGATGCTGCATGTGGCAGTAGTGAAAAAAAAAAAAAGCAGGGAGGTGCCAGATTCGCCCAGCCTTCAAATCGATAGCTCACCTTAACATCAACATTGCCGGCTTTGAAGCTTCCGGTTCTGAACTCCTTGTCAACTGTTAATACGCCCTCGCAATCGAGATAATTACTGGCAGGCCCATTCACGTCGTCAGTGTCAGCTGAAGGCGGTACAGGTTGTGGTTTCGATTCTCCCATGACCTGATTCCGCCGTATAAATTTGCCTTCCTTCGATCGAATTGTCACTTGCCTGAGCAATGAAACTCGGGGCGTAGGCTGCTTATCATCGGCCTTACTTTCCACCGGAAAACTCGGGATTTGTCCCGGTAAGAATGAAGATGAGACCCTCGATGATTGGGTGGAGAGGCGTGAAACCATAGGGGTCTTAATTTGATACGACGATCTGTCAACCCAAGGCCCTTTTTCGAAAGATGGATTTTCAGCTCCTCCATTTTTAGAAGCGCTGCCTTTGCGCTTCTCTTCTCGATTTGTGCAAAGGAGTGCGCGAAGGGATTCAATGGGTCCGTTCACTTGAAGGTGGAAAGGAATGGAATCGCGAATACTGTATATACGCGAAGCGGGAACGAAGAGCTACAATATATCGTCCAATATTATTAAAGCATCCGGAATTTCTGTAACAGGGGCACATACATGGAAATAAACCGGAGGCAATTCGGAACTGTTGGGGACCTTCACGGCTATCATGGATTGATGCCACTCCTCAGGAGAATCCTTGATGTCAGATAAGAAACAGTGGGAGTACCAGAGGGGTCGATGGGGTCTGGTACGAGGGCAGTATTGGAATGGAATGAAAACACTATGACGAGCGCATCAGTGGTGATACTTTTTACAACTAAAGCATGGGAACCAACGATTTTCTTCTGTTAAAAAGTCCGAGTTTGCGTGACGGGCTTCGCAAAAACGAAAACTCCAATGCATAGCTTGACCGAACCATCATAGCAGGTAGAGTGTCAAAGTCCGCCCTATATGAAGGAGGGAGCCGTCGAGCCTCTCCATCATCGTCGAATGTGCCGGGTAGTTGTATACTAAAATTGATCTTGGTAGGACGATCGAGGCCATTGTTATCAACCTCTGCATTCCAGAGAACCACTGTCTTGTCGAGGAGAGGTATAACATTTGAGCCACCTTCCATAGTTGTCGTCTCCAATTTTCCTGAGATCTGAAATTGAATAATTAGCCATTTCCAATATGAGTTCCGTAATAACGTACATGAAGAACAACCTCGAAAGTATAATCAGCGGTTCGAACATGATTTCACCAGTAATCATGCTATGTCGTCCATATGTAGGGAAGAGAGCACCGTCTTCTTGGCCGGTTAAAATGATAGTTATATGGCCATCCTTCCTGACGAACGTGGATTGTGGCGTTCGGTGTATGTGTTGAGGGCTACGTTGTAGTGTAAGTTCACCAGTAGCAGGCTCAACCGAATAGTCTGGTGCTGGGGATGGCGACGGTGAGTAACGAGGCAGAGCTACCATGGACATCTCGTTAGGTGCCTAGCTGGTAGCCAAAGTGAGGGAATAAGATGACATGAAACCGTTTCTCCAGGGCATAAATATTTATAATTTAGACCTAAGAAAGGTTGTTAGGTGACAGAGCAGTGGGTGAACTGTTGGAACCTGACTGAATAGGTTCTCCAAATGGAGTATATACATCACTTACCCCTTGACCATGAGGGCAATACTGGAGTATGGAGATTAATTGCAATCAACACGGATGTGACTCAGCCGGGCATCGTCATCTGGTACCAGCTGGTACCCACAAACGTTTCCCCAAACTGGGAATTAGGAAGGATTCATTCAAAAACCAAAATCAAGTCAAAAGTACTGGCTGTCCAATATCCGTATATACTTACATGAAATACAACAGGGTATTTACATCTCGAAAGAACGTAAAACTTGAATTAATAATAACCGTCTCCTCGAAAATCGATAACGAGTCACACCAGTGGACTTCGAATACAAAGACAGTGTTAAATATCAGGACGTGCCAGAAATATTCCAGATTCATCTCCGTGAAGATTGGGAGACAGATCTCTGCAGTCTGTCCAGGGTATTTTCCAAGCACCTCGCTCTCTCCGCATTCTGAATTATCTCCCAGTCCCCATCCCTGCTCACATAACTCCGCGGTCTCTCCGGCATGCTCGACACGCTATGCACCGATGGTGGTCTTTGCACGTTCACACCCAAAGGCCCCGAAAGCAAAAATGTGCTCCCGCGCGTATTTCCATAAATAGGTGGAGGTTCTTGGGCAATTAGATGATCTTCGACATCTCCCGTTCCTCTACCACTCTGTGCCAATGCAGCAGCATATGTAGGTAAAGGAGGTCTGTTCCATGGAGATAGTGCAATGATACCGGAAGATGTGGAAGGTCTATGGTGACTTGGCAGCATCTCCCCGGGATGAATGTGTGAATATCTTTCGGCGCGAACTCGAAAAAGTCGTCTTTCGAGGAGGAACAGCTGCGCAAGTACAGCGAGCCCGACGACGACATGCATCAATACGGCTGATGACAGCATTTGATCGCCATTGGGTTTCTGAATCTTCTGCACTATTTGTGCAGCGAATACCCAAGCGACGATAGAACCAAGGAATAATATCACTTGTAAAATGAATATCAAGAGAGTGGAAAGCGTGATGCCGTAGAATTTGCAAGACAATCTGCTTTTGTGTTTGCACTTGAACAGTCTGAGCAGATGGTGCCCTTTTCGTTTCAAAGTGGATGCAGAGTCAATGGAAGATGCATTGCCGGAATCGGTTGATATAACGTTGAGATGTGCCTCAGGAGGCGATATATGAACATTTGTCGATGCTGGCACACCGTTGGCAGCCGGTCCTTGCTCAACATCTCTATCAGCCGGATGACGTGGTGGAAGAACAATATCAGGGCTCGAGGACCTGTACGGCCTGCGGTCGTCCTCGCCTTCCACAAATCCAATCTCACCCCTTTTCCTAGGTAAAGGTCCTGCTTGGGGCCTCTCTAGTTGCTCCGTCCGTGACTGAGGTCGAGAGGGCGTATTCGGCGCCCCTGAAGCCGCCGTCGCCATATAGAATCAAACGAAATGCTTCAGATGTAGATGAAGGGGCCGGGGGAAAAAACGCGAAAATGCACCAGTGCAATCAAAAAAATCGAGCACAGCCCGATTCTGGAAGAAATGGAAGAAAAGTAAGTCGGCGGGTGGGGAGGTTGGAAGCGGGAGGTAATATGGATCTCGAGATAAAGGGATGAATTTAAAATAATCAATAAAAATTAAATATTAAAGGAGTATTTATTATCAATTGCTACTGTAAACTCAATTGTACGTGTTCACCGTACCCTAATACTTGGGATCCTTTCACTCGAGAAGCAGCATCTCTAAGATATGTTCTCTGGTTTCCTCCATGTTTACAATGCAGCGTAGCAGGTAAAGTAATCACGGTCTATCTGCAGACCCAAATGTAATAGTAAGTGGTTATATAATTATTTTCGAATTATTTTTTATAGTAATTATTCCGACATTCTAAATATAAACCTGCCCCGTCGTCGCCTGGAAACATGGTCCACATTTGGTGGGTGAGGTGCCGAGGGCCTCGTATGATACATATCTATATCTACTGGCAGATTATCAAGTCTCTGGTTCTGGTCTTATCTCTTCTCTGGGTATTATGGTGCCAAGATCAACGACGGTATAGAAAGCAAATGTCTTGACCTCTGGTGGCTTAGAATTCTTGGGCACATCTCCGTCACCCTCAGAGGGGGTGGGGTCATCCGACCGATACGTATAAGTGACGAGCATATTGAACTGGGTTAAATGTTTAAGACGTGCCGCTTTGGCCCACCACCAAACGAGTTGCAATCTGGGAGCTCACCTTGATACTGCCTCGAGCCTCCTTCCCAATTATAACTTCGCCACCGATTAATGTGACATTTGCTCGTTTCTCCAACACACCAACAGTTTTAGTTTTGCCACGTCCATCTTTATCTCGACCTCGCATCCCAGTTCCAAAATCCTCATCGTCAACCATCATATCCTCATCGTCTTCATACTCCCAGGCTTCCGCAAAAGCAGCGATAGGAAAATGGGAAGTCGGTAAGGATATAGCGAATGGCGGCCTCCGTGCCTTTTCAGGCGAGGCTCCGGCATTAGTTGTAGGCGCCGTTACATGCACCCTTTGCACAGAGAGTCGGACTTGGATAGGGTCATAGAGCGGATTCGTCAATGCCAGGTGGAAAGGATAGGTTTTACCTGCAACCAAGCCTTGCAGTGTCGTCCCATCATCGACTAATTGAGGGGAAATCTTCATCAACGTACGTTTCGCGGCGTCTGAAGTCACGGTGGGCTTGTTTAAGTGCGGTAAAGTAACTGAAATGGCAGGAAGGTAATTCGCAGCGACTAGCTTGATCTTGTAGCGTACGGATTGTGCCTTCTGCTCCGGCTTTATAAGGATATGTGTGCATGTGGGACAACGCTTGGAACGTTTAGAATGAAGGGGTATACGTAGTGGTTTGAGATCCCTGCCGTTGGCTTAGCGAACCGCTCAATGACAGAAAGTAAAACCAACTTGATTTGTAGTGATCCTGCCCAACTATTTCCCCATCGCTGTTCCAGACGAGCTACCGTCTGAACCTGCCTTAACCTTCGCATGTACTCGACCTCAGCATCACCACCTCCGCTGCCGTGGCCAACAAAAGCTATCTCAACCCGACTTTTATACTCCGGCATCTCATCCTTATTCGCTGTCCGATCTCGATGGGCTCTCCCGGATGCGGTTCGTGAAACAGGATTATATTTGCTGACCCCAGGGATGTCACGGGCAAGGGCAGCAGAAGCAGCGGCTGTTATAGAGGTAGAATGAAGATGATGTGAGTGCGCTGCACTACCAGGATGAGCAGCATGAACGGCGACAGAAGAGGAAAGCGATGATGCACGTAGGAATGGTTCAAAATGTTCCTTCAACCGTTCAAACTCGAGCGATTCAGGTGCAGAGTCTTCATATCTCTGGAGTTGCGCTACAGCTGAGGTGAGCTAACATCAGGAGTAGAACAGCTAACTTTCACACCCGCAAGCCCAGTAGGTTTTTCAAAGGTGATCCCGATCTCAGCTGAGTCCCATCTACAGAAGTTGCAGTAGAGAAAAAAAGGGGGTTCGCCGGAGGTGTTTATGGATGTAGGAAGCCTCGTGTCACTTGTCTCCGGTGGATCCGAGGATACCACAGAGAGTGTGTTCCGACAATTCGGGCATGAAAAGCAATTTCGAGCGCATCTGTAACATTCAACGAGTTTCAGTATAGTGTCGGAATTAGTGAATGCAACACAAACCTATTTTTTTCCGCGCGTACGCTTGCGCTGGGGACTTCAAATAGGCAATTTGGGCAATAATACGTACTGACTTCGACAGAAACACAGCGGTTACATCGTACAGCGTCGCATTCCTCGCAAAAGAAGAGATTGTGGAGAGGATGAAACTGATGGGAAGAAGATGGATAATGCGGTGGTGGTGGAGCGGGGGAAGTTGAGAGACAAGGGCAGTGATAAAGTACACTTGGACCCATAGTACGATACATACAGCGTTTGGTGGACGGCGACTCGATGGCGGGCCTCTGTTTGACAACAGCCTCCGAGCCAAATAACGCGCAGTGTTCTTGTGATACGCTGACCAAGACTTCTCAATGATCAGCCTGAAGGCACGTAGGCGCTAGTAGCGTCGCTGTTTGTCTATTCCAAGCGATCAAGCAGCATCTGATTCTCTCAAAAGGTTAATACTGTTGAACCAGCATCCCATTGTCCAGCTGCCTGACATGCTTCGACTGGCCATATCGTCATCTCTCTTCTGGTGTCAGGTTTACTAGTTTTTCGTTGATCTTTGATTATCAGCTATTCTCTGATTCAAAAAAGGCGACCTTAACGCTAATCTACATAATTCGCTCACTGAAAACCCGCAACGATACACTTCAGCCACTCAGCATGAACTTGCCTGGTTTTATTATCCGGCCTATCTCGACTCCCGCTCAACCTCAAGATCAAATGACACAGTGATTCTCGTATTACTTCACGGCTATCATTCCTTGATTGGCTGTGGGTCGAATTTGTACCCCTGTCTTCTTTTGCCAGACTTTAAAGTTAAACGGATTTGATCATCCGCTCCCTCTGGCTTTCAGTGCAATACCTAGGTTATTTTCGTCCAAAGGAGGTACCACAATAATTCAAACATAGTGATGAGGGTATTACCCGTCTTCAAGGCGACGGAAGGTTCTTCTTCGAGGAAGGCGAAGTGTGTCCCGTACAATTTACGCGCTACTTCGTGAGCGATACTCGGATCTACCAGGCGACGGAAGACTACCAAGAGAAGATCGTGTTATTCGTAAAGTCGGTACGTTTTCAACAACAGAGTGGATAGATCGCCTATCCAAGATCTTCAGGTGGATTATACGGATTTTATACCCACTCCGATGTTTGGTAATTGTTCGCTTACCATTCAGATCCGCCACACATGGCATTCGATCTTCCTGTACCCGGTAAAGGGATCACTCGAGATTGAAACTTCGGTGGCTTGACAGCGCATGTCTTCGGCTAGGACCTCGTTACCTGACTTGAATCTGAAGGACTGACTAAAACCACTGATGTTTTCTTCATCCAGACAAGCAAGGAAGTCCTTATGAGTATGTCTTATCTTCATGGCAAGCGGTCATTGTGGCATACAGTAAATGAAGTTTCAAAGGGAAGGGGACAGGGTTTTGTTTGAACTTCGAACTTTCACGATCTTCTGTGGGTCGGCCCTTGTAAATCTATGTCGAGAGAAATCTATCGCTTCCTGGCTCCCCGTAGGGCCATGTTATACCCAGAAAAGTGCTCTAAAGGAACGCCTAAGCATCAAAAGTCGCAAAAGATGTTCCCCAGGACCCTGAGAATCGATCAATTGATTAATGAGATGTTTGCTCGAGGCAAACATCGCGTCGCGTGCGCGTCCTTCCCCACTACCACCAGCCACCATGTCCGAACAGCGCGCCCCTGTGAGTCACAATCGCGCCATCAACATACTGACTATGAAATGAATAATTTGTAGGTACTCACAGCCTCTATGCACGACCTCCGCTACTTTTCGGCTTTATTACGAGGCATCAACTTCACCAATGTAATCAGGCAATCCCGACTCGCATAGCCCAGCTCTCACTTCATACAAGCGCGCCACAGTAACTGTTACGCGTCAAGGATTGACGGTCAAAGTTGAAGAAGCACGAACAGTGACAGGTAACCGTTCGACATGCAGTTTGAAGTTGGAGTTTTTAACGATAGCCAGGCACAGCTTTTGTCTTCTCTGATGTTTTTGACGAATATGTATATCACTCTGAAAATTCGGACGCGGAGGGTCAAGCGCAGTCTTCACAAACCGAGCTGGACAATATCGCTTTTGAAGTTTCGTTAAACACTTTGATCGACTGTCTCAATATCTTTGGTACTGCTGGTCTAGCCACATCCACCGGTGGAAGTAGTAACTGGCGATGGAAAAGGCCAGGTGAAGGATCGGACCACGAAAGTGGTGATGATCACGATGCTCGGGCGCGAGCCAACCGGATTGAACCGTTTGTCGGTGCCTCTGAAAAGCATACGGGTATGCGCATGACTTACGCCGGAAGTGGATATCCCTTGACTCTTCTAATGTATGTGCACTCGCTTCCTATATATATCGTCACTAGATCATTTTTGCTTAAGCGCTGAAGACGCCAATGGGCCAACGACCACTTGTGAAATTGCTACGTATGAGCCAGAACCTTCTTTGGATTTTGATTTTGACAACAGTCGAATGTAGGCTTATCTTTCTCTATATCTTCTGATATTTACTTTGTCTCACAGGGTCCTGAAAATTATTCTCAAGGTATATCCGCCTGTCTTTTCCGCCTCATGTGCTTACTTTATCAGTCATCTTGGTTTAGAGACGCGCTGTCTGAATTGGATCCTTCTTACGACAAGCTCACTTTCATAAGTAATCCACCTGACGCGGTGGATGAAGCAACGACTGGAAGGCAGCGGAGACGTAACGGAACAAAACCAATATTACGAATAAAAGCGGGTGGGAATTTTGGCAGCACTGAAGTATGTTGTTTAGTTAAGTATGACGAGGCCTACAAACACTTCCGTCGCAGATGGATTATCCCAATGACAGAGATGTTCTCGAAACGTTTGAATGCACCCGCAGCATTAGCTTTAGGTGCATACCATCATTCTGCTTATTGTCTGTGTTACGCAAGCTGACTTAGCCTTCTTTAAGCTATCGATTCTCGCATATAGCGAAAGCACTGCGTGCCCTCCAGAGTTCAACGAAGACGTCTCTACGGATCGATGACGAGGGTCTGCTCAGTTTACAATTTATGATGCCATCTTCTAAAACGAGGACTTCCGAGGGAGAAGGACCGCAAGCTTTCATTGATTTTCAGGTATGTATATAAACAAATTATCTAATTAGATATAATTCATACAAGTGGTATTTAGTGCCTAGCGCTTGATGATGATGTGATCTAATATACAACAATACAAATTCGCATCTACAACAAGGACGAATTATTCGTTCCTTGATATATTTTGGTTTTTTTAAGCTCTTAGCTTATTTTTGACTAGTTCGAGGTCTAATGGTAGTCAACGAATAGCTGTATGACCACAAACTCACTCAACACGATCGACAACCAGTCAGACAAGAATCTCGGAACTTGCACTACGCTTTTAGGGGGGAGCCCCTCAGATTAACAACGATTTTTCTTCGAATTGAGGTCCCCGTCACCTGGGAAATGATTTTATGATTGTCTTGCCAGGAGTTTCGCTTGAAACTTACATCATCGATAGTTGGCCTAACAGTGAATTCTGTTGACAACGGAGTCGTTTTGCGAGCTCCTTGGACAGAAATGTAGGACGAGGAGATAACGCGGCTTTTATGCGAAGCTGGTCTCCGCCAAATGGGGTTTGCTGATGTGCTAGGTGGTGTTGGGATGAAATTCAACGGAGGACTCATCGGCATATTATCATCCAATAGCTGGAGGGTCGAAAGTTCTTGTTGATCGCGTGCGACAAGTGCAATCGCTTGCTCGATGGGAACGTTAGTCGCTCCATCTTGGAGCTGTCGCCGTGAGTCCGAAGAATCCATTAGAATGAGAGAACAACTAACAAGTGAGCAAGAAGCACTAACCAAGATTTTTCCTAGGATTCCCGGACTGTGTGCCTCGACATCAATTGTAGCAATGTCCGATTCCTGTTAGATCGTGAGTCAGTCATAAAAAGTGGCTTCTAAACTCGACATACGATCTGTAGAAGCACATCTCCAGGAACAAATGACTCCCCTTCTCTTTTTTTCCATCGGGTGATGGTGCCCTCGTTCATAAGAGGTGACATAGCGGGCATCAAAATTGCTTGACGCCGGAGGGAACCATGAAAGCCTATGGGGATAACCATGAACACGTCAAACCAATCTTTGAAAGGCACACAATGGGTTTAACCCACCTCTACCACCACAACGATCGTACGCCTGCGCTGAAGCTGATTTTGAAGAGATTGCGGCGGCTCTCGCCACAGTGGTTAAGGAGCGCGACATGGACGAGATCGAGAAGATGCACAGAAGTCAAGGAAGGCACGAGATTCAACGTTAGGTTGACAACTCGGTAGTGGTCGCACAAGGAAGGAAAGAGTTGGCGAAAGGTTGATTTGAAGGGTGGCTGGTTTTTCGGCACCCCTTAAAAGTAGATGGTTTACGGCGTTTTAGTTCTAATAAAAGGTGGACCTGCCACTATTACCAAACCTTGGGCTGGTTATTAATATGTCAGTTAAATCAAACAAAGATACGCAACAGCTAACCGTGGCGGAACTCGGATCTTTGCAAGGATGCAAGGATGTTATTTCATGGCGCTGACTAGCTAATATTAGGATCTGGAAGGATACCACGGAGACGAAACGGAGAGTTGCCACATGTGCTGTGAGACGATGATCCTTGACGGTGTAGTACATACATAATATGGTGATCTGGTGTCTGGGAAAACTTTACCAATACTTACCTGTACTTGTTGCATAGTCGAGTTGGGACACCGTCATGAAGTTTACGTCGATGTTGTTTTACGTATTTTGGAAACTGATAGTGGCGTGGGACCAGAAAACCCGGTTATCCAAGATTTCACCAAACTTGATATTCAACATCTCGTTACAACTGAAGTTCAGTTGTCCAACGCCGTGGATGTCGGGTATTGGTATATAATCGATATATGTAATCTATCTGAGATGGTGCTACGGTTAATTATTACCCAGACTTGAATATACAAGGCGAATTCCCAGATGGACAATCAAGTTGTATGCATCACGCATCATGCATCGGGCATCATATGTAGCTAGTGCACAGCAAAATACGTAGTGGTACGCCGCGGACTGTATTCTGTGATAAATTTGGTGTCAAACGTCATAAACCATGGAAAATGCATGTGGATTTTAAAGTCGAATGATGAAGATGTTGTATGATGATAGCCAGTTCGAGAGCAACTCTCCGGCAACCAATTTCGCCTCTGAACTCCGTAAGTGGCTATTTCTCGAGTAACCACTGCTTCCTTGATTATGATTGATCTTACACGCGTGACCAAGCTCTAAATAAGCAAACCGCTTAAAGTCTCGCTTGCTCTCTATCGGCTTTCTTAATCGCTTCCTCCAAGGGTATCACTAGAGCCATCTGGGTGGCGGTAGCCAGGCATATTTGCTTGTCTCTCCATCCTTCAATAAGCTTGTCCTCGCCTATATTAGTTGGTGCAGACCAAACTTCCACATATGCTTCATGTCGGCCTTGAGGGTGGCCCATGAATTTTCCGTTGGAATAAATTCCGACGGTGCGAGACGCATGGAATTCGGAGGGAGGTGGAATAGGTGCCTTGAACTCAATTGATAGAGTCACGGTTGGAAACCAACTGCAAATTTTACCGACAAGTCAGCAGCCATTTGTAATTGTGTGATCAGTGAGATAGACGGACCTGAGACCCATGCCCTTCTTTTCATTTGGCGGCAACATGGTAGGTAAATTTGAAAACATGTCTGCCCAGAAAGGGATAGAAGAGTAAGTAATTCTTTCCTCTTTGTCCGAAAAACCGAACCAGGTGCCCCATTCGAGACCTTCGCCTCCGATAGTCGAGCTATTTGACCTATTGGGGGAATTGGGTGCATTTCGAGCAGCATATTCCTTGTCTGACACAGCTTCAACGTGGTTTCTGAATTGATATCGGTTAGTTGGTATGGCTTTTGTAACAGCTTCTGAGGGGTGAAAATGGAGGGGTATACGGCGCGCATACGGTGAAGGTGGTTGTAAGGTCAGATTGCTAGTATTACCGGCCGCAGGCGCGTTGCGCGAGAAGATCATGTGTGTAGTGACCTTCAACGTATTCTGGACACTATCGTTTAGCCACCTCCTCTTCATGGAAGTTCATGGAGTGCATGTACCTTTTGTATAAGTTCCGCTATGATATTTGTGAAGATTTTTCCTGACTTGAGGACGCGAATGTGAATCTCAAAAGGCTCCGGGGCCGATTGCCGCAAGAAATGTGCAGTGACATGGATTGGATCTTTGTGCGGTGTTTCCGACTGGAAATTTATGACAGCCTCCACCATAAGACCAAGGACGTAGCCTAGAACACAGAGAGTCAGTGACAGATCGAAAGCTGCAGTTATCCTAGGATATATCACCGCCATGGGGTACGCTATTTTCCACTTCAGTACGAATGCCGAAGAGCAACTATTTTGGGTGACGCACCGTACAACCAGCCATTCGGAATCGACAGTTCCATGGTATATCGCGCTCTTTTTTTCTGCACGGGAGACACAGTGCACATTGAGGGCCTTGCTGTAAGGTGCCATGGAGGACCCAGGGGTAAGCGCCTGATTAAATGGCAACGCTCGGGAGAGAAAGCGGCCGAAGATCCGGCGAATATCTGTCGGCAGCCGGATTACGACAGACTCAACAGCTTGTCGTCTACCTTTTTCTCAAGCCATTCATTCAACTCTCTCTCCCTCTCTTTCCTTTTTTTCTTCTGTATTCTATGCCTCTCGACTGAACAAACGTGCAATGACCATCCGAGGACTTCCGCTCCTGAACTTTGGATTTGACACGCAATCTCGGACGCCACTTGATTCTGGAATATCAGACTCTGGCTCGCCTAGCTATGACGATGAAACGACTGTAAAACGATGGTATCACTACATACCAGTCTGCGGTGCGCCTCTCTACCACAAAAAGCCTCCAGTTGTCGTTGCTCATTCTTGTTCCATCCGATTCAGTGGTGGTTTTGTTGATTCTAGCGCCTCACCCCTCTTTGCTCTTCATGCTTGTTGACTTCCATTTATTAACCATGGATCAATACCTCGTCTTTGGAATACACCTCTTTGTGACCTACGCCCTTACCTTTCTCGCCTTTTCGTCTCTCATCGTCTGTATTGCTCGTGATCCCGGTCCAATCATAATCCCTCAGCCGGTAGGCAGCACCGATGCCGATGATAGTTTGAATTTTACGGAGGCTTTGATGACCTCGTCCGAAGACTATGATCAACACAGCGGATGGTGCCGCAAATGTTGGGTACGCTTCTCATATCCTTGCCACCCGAACCACCTGTTTACGCGCGTTGTAGTCACCAAGACCCGAGAGAGCGCACCACTGTCAAATGTGTGGTCGTTGTGTTCTTAAAATGGGTGAGTTTGTCGACCGCTTTGTATCGAGTCTATCCTCACGGATGTGGTATAGATCATCATTGTCCATGGTTGGCCAATAAATGCATCGTAAGCTGGAATTCGCCTGCATTAATAAGGCTAATCATAATTTACATAGGGTCATCGTACATATCCTGCATTCATACATTTCCTGACTTGTATCACCCTCCTTGCGCTATATATTGCCGTCGTTTCAATATTCGCTCTAAAATATGCATTTACTAATCCTCTCGGTGTTGTGAGTTATTCTCATAAATCTTGCATGAAAAGGACCAGTCACTTATTACACCATCTAGAATGAAGTTACGCCTATGCATGAATTGGGCCTCGCGTTTGCGGGCATAGTGATTTCTCTTGTAATCGGTCCTTTTCTGTTGTATCACTTCTATCTCATCTCGTATGTTTCCTTTCTTCTTAAAAGTAGAGTATCGAGCTAAAATGTGTCGTAGGACCAATCAAACGACTTTGGAGAATGTCACACCCTTTATGATATTGCGCGACCTTCCCCCTCTTCCCCATGGAAATCATTTTCTGTCTGATCCACCCCTCGAAGCTGAACTATCTTCTGCCCAGCGCAGACTTGTAAAGGATGCCCACGGTTATATCCGACTGTATGACCTCGGCTGGAGGAAGAATTGGTTCCAAAATTTTGGTTGGGTTCATAAAAAGACTTTGCTTTTTAGGTTATTTTTTGGAGGATCCTCGTAAGTGAGTTCTACCCTTTCTTCGACCGTTCCTTATGGATATGATTGTAGAATGGGCGACGGGAAACATTTTCCCCGTAATCCAAAATCGGACGAGCTTCTTGCGAGACTGGCTAAGGAACTTGTAAACTCGGAAGACCCGCACTCTTAATTTATAATTTATTCGACATTCCATTCCATTTCTTTTTGACTCTGGCAACTACTATATATTTGGACTATTCGGTTATTTAATTTGATGCTTATTCTCTCTCTTGTTAGGACCCACTTTCGCTTACCACTCTACTGTACATCCGATTATTTATCAGCTTGTACGCTCATCCGTCTCGTTAATATCAGACAGTCAATTCAATGACGGTCATCAGTCTCTTGTTCATGTACATATGTACAACGCTAGGGATGAACCAACTTCCTCTTCAAAAAGTCCTTGATTTCGTCGAAAAGGTCATTAAACTCAACCTCTGCCTCTGGGTGCAGATCAAACGTATGCCCTTTGCCTTCTACCGTTTTCAAAGTAACCTTTACTCCGGCAGCTTCTGCTATGCTCTTCAAGTTTTGCGACTCTGCCAGGTAAACGAGGTAGTCGTCCGTTCCGTGAACAAGAAGCATTTCCGGCCAGTCGGGAGTGACATTAAGTTGAGGAAACAAAACTCGATGACCAGAGGGAATTAAGGGAGCTCCCCAATCTTCTGATCGAAGCGCTGTGGTGCTGTCTCTATAGTCTTCCAAGACTTCTCGTCGTTTATTTCGCAATACTTCGCTGAGACTGGGAGAATGATCTCCCGTGTAATAATCCAGATAGTTCCCAAGCTGAAGATATAATCGTCCGAGGCGCATTCGTGGATTTGCAGGAAGTCCGGGAGTCGGGTGGTCGTTAGGGTGATATTCGAGTTCTGAGCCTGTAAGCGTCGGTAAAGAAAATGGATAGAGGAATTCTTTGAAATCGTTTGGGTCTAGTATCTCTCTACCGGAGACGAATACTTCATGCTTTTGTTCCAAATAGTAAGGGGTCTGCAGTCAAAAGAACCGAGCTTCAATATTATTCCGCATATATAGAGATTTTCTTTCACCCACCAAGAAATCTCCACCCATCCCGTATAACGATAGCAAGGCCTTCGGTTTTGGTTGGACTATCCCAGCAGCAAGGTAAGCACAAAGTCCACCGGCACTAGGACCCGCCACAGCGATAGCGTTGATGTCAATTTTGCAAACGATCTCATCGCCTGTATTTTCCACCTTTGTCTTGAACGTAGCGTTGTCGCCGCTGATGAAGGTAAAAAGATCTCGGATGTCGGATACCACGTTGTGTCCTGTTCCAGGGGGCATAAGTTGATAATCGACGGATATGAATGTGATCCCTGATTCGGTGGTCCTTCCTATGACTTGTGTGAATGAATGAACTCCAGAACAAATGCTCGCATCTCACTATGAAGCCAGTGAGCGAACCAACTCTTGCGGGTACCGACAGTCAACCCTCCACCATGAAAAAAGACGAGTGCTGGGACATAATGAGGCGTGATATTACCGGTGACTGCTCTGATAATAGGCGGGAAGACATCCAAGGAAGTCGTGTGGTCTCCGATGCTCTTGTATGTCAAAGTAGTATGAGGAGGCAGATTCTGCGGCATCGAGGAACAAGCACAAGGATCAGAGTTCTGCTCGATGTAAATTGCTCACAAACTCAGATAAATCACACACAAATAAGCTCTACATCTTACTATTGGCAATCAGATGTAGTCGACAACACTGCGTAGCCAAAAATATCTAACTACACAGTACTGCCGGAGAATGACCTGGGGTAATTGATTTTGTAAACCAAACCTGGTTTCAGGCAATGCCTAGATCGTTTCGATCTTCCAATCGTCTGTTCGAGGTCTGCTCTTCTTCCCATGATACTACTGATCTTGGGCTTTCAAATATTCGAAAAATTTCGCAATAGGTCGGTAATCAATACTCTGCTTCGAGGGACGATTCGATGCCAACTGGCAATGTGACTGTGATGGTTCACATCTAAAGCCAAACTGAGTATCACGAAGGAATAAGAGATGTGATGATCCACGCACCCACAGACTAAGTATCCTTGCAGTCGTTCTGCAAAGGAATGTCGATACGCGTTCAGCGTCTAGCACGGCCATGTACCCATAACAACCGCGGCAGAGCCTGGCGATGGGAAATGAGGGACAGAAAAGGAACTGGGGAGCGGAGACACGTACCTCTCCTCGACTCGCCCTGTGGTTGGGGAGTCAAACTCCAAAGGAACAAGCGGAGTGCGAATCACTGCTTATATGCCCCGAAGTTTAGGGCAGGGCTTACCCGACTCCCGCGTAGAATCCCACGCACCAAATGTTCTTCGCCATTCCGCGACTAAAATACTTTCCCTGATTGCACTCGTCATTTCTTCACAATTCAGGCATCTTCCCGAGTGATGTAATGATATTCGGTTGACAGCCGACAAGGCACTCCCGGAATGCCCGCCGGAAAGCAGCTGGTGATCGAATCCGATTCACGCGGCAGACCGGATCGACTGGGTTTCTATTCGTGGACAGTGCAAACGGGTCATTTGGCAGGTCATTGTCCCAGGTGCGCGCTCCAAGAAATTCCATCGACCTTTCCCGTAACGGTTGCCTAGTGAACTCCACCGTCGCCCGCTGAAAATCTACTCCACACCGACTCCACATACTGCGATTCCGTAGTCTTGCTGTTCATCTTCTTACCCTATTGTTCAGCGGTGAACGAACGCCGATTTCTTTCGCCTATACGACACAACACCTCTCGATCTCTATCGCAATCCTTTCTTCATTCGCTTTCGTGTCACCCATGACAGTCGTACCAATGGCACCAGAAATCATCTGGTTCAACCCATCCGAGCCTTACGTTGACGATCCGACCGAGACGCTTGAACTAATGGCCAAGTCCTCGTCAAATCGTGGACCTCTTGGGTAAGTCGGTTATCTCTCATGAGCGGAGCATTCCCTTAGTCATGTCTTTTAGAATATATTACGGTTTCGATGAACAAGATCCCTCGACCGGCGTTTGGGTCATAGGTATCGTGTTTCCCCCTCATTCACTCTTTCTTCACCTCCTCATACTCCTCGATACAGCCTGGAAGAATGTTGCTATGCATAAATCGTTTATGGCACATGAAACCTACGTCGACTTCGCGCTTCCGGTCATGGAAGCAATGATCGGCTCTGGCGAAATGACTCAAATCCTTCTCTTTCATCACCATGCCTTTCTTAAGGCTATCTCATCACCGATCACACAATTCGTCTATATCGCACTTCGTCCTCACCATAATCGGGATTATGAGCTAGAACCTTTAATTCAGAAACTGCAAAGCCAGTTATCACTGCAATCTGGATGTTACTCATCGAGTTGGGGACCGTCAGTAGAACATGATGACATGTACGTTGGTCTTATTGGTTGGAGGTCCAGATCTGTGAGCTTCTTTTTCGAGTACTTTCTAAACTGCTTTCGCTCAGATAACTTATTATAGGATCATGACTGCGCTGTGAATGGAGAGATTGCGGCGACGGTATCTCACATTCGAGAACTGGGTTCGGTTGAGGTCAAATTTACTCGGCTTCAAGCACACCCAACTTCCATGCTCCAAACCAATTATTCCTCTGTTCCGATCATGTGAGCCCTACCTTCGGTAGTGGGAATTATCTAGATGCGCTGTGAAAATCTTCTACAATCTGCAGTAATGCGCAGTGATTCGATATGAACAGTAATCTAATTAGTTACCCAAATTGTACTGTACTATAAGTGTATAATCCTAAATGTGGGGGCATAAATCATGAACGCATTATCAATGCATCATTAATCCCTATGCAGTAGGGACGAGGCTTCGAAGGGCGGGTATCAGGATGCCACGCATCGGACTTAGCTGAGGTGGTATTACCGTTGCACCGCCCAGTCCGCGGCGGTGCCACGAATCAACTAGACAAGACCATTAGCGTTAGTGTCACAAGCAAGGATAAAACCGACATACCCATAGGCTGGGCGGCAATGAACATATTGAAATACACCCAGAGCCTTCCCATCCTTCCACCAATCTTCCTTCCAGTGAACTTCCTCCACATCCGTTCTCCAATCAAAACAGGTCCTTGAAGAGCGAAGAAGACAACGGGTAACCAAGTAAACTCTCTGTTCATCGCCATCATCGAAAGTTCATGGAACAACCCAGAAGCTACAAAGGTTCCGAGTAGCATGCCCAAAGTCCCAATCTTCGCGGAAATAGCTTTCGAGCGCTTGTTTGATGAAGCGGATATCTGAGCAAGGGGAGCCAAAAATAGACTCGTAAGCGTTTCAAAGAGCCATTTCCCCGGGTATGCGCCATAGACGATAAATGTCTGCCTGAGTAATTGATGCCATCTTTTTGCCCAGAGTTCGTGCATCGACTCCGCTAGCCACGGCTTCTCCATCACGGGAGGCCATGCAGACGGAGAGTCTCCGATAGCTCCAACAGCAAACAAGGTGACCAAATCAAATACCATCTCAAACCCCGACACAAGCGAAAATCCAGTCAACATATGGAGGGTCGTAGAAACAATGTATCGGGGAATTGGGGAGAGGCTCGGATAAAATATACTTCCTCCAAGAGGTGTAGCAATGCCTCCAGGAAAGAGTTTCATCATGGATTCGCAAAAATCGACGAGTAAAAAGTTATATACGAAGTCGCGGAGGGTGGCGACGAGGAAATCGTGTCGAGGAGTAAGCGGACGTTTGGATAGGGGTCGATATGTATGTTGGCCGTATTTGAAGGATAAACCGCGATTTGTGTGAAGAAGTTCGAATGCATCACTGAGCCACTTTGGACTATAGTCGGCCAACCTCAAGTGCGTGGAGGCTGGTTTATCAAGTTTGTGGTAGCCGTTCGTTGTCGGGCGATGGTTATCAACGGACTTGGTTTTGTCTTCCAATGAGCCTGGATAGGTTTCGCCGATCTTCAGCATACCCTCCTTCGTCAGGGCAAATTCGAAAGCTTTGGCTATCGTAACCGCAGCCATAAGACCTGAATCAAGTTACAGCCCGTTAAGGGTACATCAATAAGGCCTCGCGATCGAACAGGGTTCACTTACATTGCGTCCAATTGTACACGTTGAACTCTACCTGTGTCCAAGTGAAATGGTATGCAGCAACGAGGACAGCAGACACTGTAAACGGTAGAAGCAGCACTCGGAAAAGATAGGTGTCTGGTCTTCGGGCAAGGTATGCCATGAGTATCATTGGAACGTAGCATAGGACGGGGATTATTCCATTTTGCAAGGTGATGGGTATACGTTTCTCTGCCGGGGGTATGATTGTCCGGAAGGCCAGATGCACGTTGGTGCGGACCCTAGGTTCTAGTTAGCAAGCCGACGCTGTTGAAAGAAGTGCAAACACTCACTCGTCCCAGACGACATCAACCATGCCCAATGCAGGGAAATTGCGTTCCGTTTGGTTGAAAGCCTCCATTGAGAGAACCTCCGAGGGTTATTGCCGAATGATTGGGGAGGAAAGGAGCGAGAAACCAAGGGTATTATAAGGACATGCTTGGCCTGAGCGCTCCTGTCTGGACACCAGGTTGATGATAGGTATTGTTCCTATTAATAAACACGAAAATGCTCCGATGTGTCATCGCCGACTACTCTACATACTCTAACAGGCTAGCACCGCTCCGACTACAACGATCGAGTCCTCATGTACCCGGAGGCGCGAAGAGGAACCTCATCGTGCCCTCATTATTCCCAAAAGTGCTCGAGTAGACCGCAGCAATGTCATCAGCCGATGATGCTCGTTCTCTAGGGGGGTACTCTCCTTCTCGTATAGCAATTTTCAGCTGCAGGAGCTGATCGGCATCGTACGGTACCTGCGCTTGTGCTACGTGAGGATGGTTTGCTGGATGACGGGAGAGATGTGGCGAAGGTGATTGTGGTGTACTGGGTGACGTCGAAGCCGAGGGATTCTGGGCAAAATGAATCATGAGGTCAAGCAGTCGATGGGCAATCTCTACCGGTGGTAAATTAATCTTTGCACAGAATAGAACCTGAGTAACACTTGCCTTGCATATCGGCGACTTGGGACTGGAACTTTACTTCCCAGTCACCTTTTGTCCTTAGCTTTCGGGAAATATCCTGAGCCGCGGCATACTCAGGCGTGTCTGATGGTGCTTGTTCGAAACATGTGAGAAGCGATGCAACAAATAATCCACCAAGCGCAAGAGTATGAGGGGGGAATTCCAAAGGAAGATGCGTCCGATAACTGAGGAGACTCAGTGAAGATAGACTCGTCTTGAGTCAATACTACGCACCAGTCCATGACAAGCCGCCAGGCCAGCTTCGTCAGAAGTTTTGTTGCTATAAGTGCAGCCCGCTATTGAGGTCACTGCCGCTGCAGCCGATGATAACACTAACCTCTTAGCTGCCGTCCTATCTTAATGACGTATGAAAATGGTAAACGACATTTAAAATTGAAGCAAATGGTTTCAAGGATGAGGCGCTCTATGGCTAGTAGCCTTTGTCGATCGCTCTCCACCACCTGTTGGCCAAAAATATGAAATTTAGGACTGAGAATAGAAGAAAAGCGACATCGTCACATGGACAACATACTTGAGGATCCATAGAGTCAAGATCAATCTCTCCTCCCGGGTGCTTGGACTTTGCGGCTAGCTCAGGAAATCTGACAGCATAAGAGACTGCCATAAGCTCGCGAGGTTTTTTGAGGGTGTCATGCATCTTGGTCGAAACGTAGAGAGCGGCGAGGCAAACATCCTATGAGATCTGGTTGTTTATCAAATTCAAGCTCTAGATAATATGGGCTTACGAAGTAATTAAAGTCTTTTTTTGAAAAGTATAAATGGAACCTATGATACAGTGCCTGCGCCGTGGCAATGGTTCGCCTTGGACTATCGTAAAATAAAGATGAGTTCCGGAGAACAATTGGCAAGACCTGTTCGACGCACAAACCTATACGAGCGCCTAGAACTTCAAGTAGCCCACATGCATTTTGGCGCGTCTTCTCGTCGTGCGAGAGGGAGAATTTCCCGCGTCTGAAATTGGTTAGGATACTGGTGTCTTCTGGTGTGAAATACGGATGATAGAATTTAAAGCGTGAGGCAGCTAAACTTGAAGGGGACTGTGCACGCGAATGACCGCCGTCGGCTGAGGACATGGTCGGTAATCAAGGTGAGAAAAAGCCGTGTAATTCTGTTCATTGGGATCATGATCAGCATATGATACTTGGACACTGCATGTCAATGCCTCGGCTAGAGACTCGCCCCTTGGTCCTTGAGCACAATGCGCATTGAAGAAGGCTTTCAACAGGCAAGTCCTATTGTTTCTCTCCTGCAGTCTTCTAAAGTATTGTCCCTAGATTCCTTTTCCTCAACAAAATGTGTATACCTCGGACACGGTTCTCCCAGCACTATTGAAGCGCTTGTTGCCCAAGAGGTGATAGTGATTCGAAATCCACATCCCTCGATACTGAATCCCCGCCGACAGTATATTTGAGGAAATCGAACCGGACCTCGTCCGCCTTGGAAACGACGTCATCAATCGTCAGTATCATTTCACTGCACAAATCTCTGCAGAACACGAATTTATACCAATGTAGGCATTCGCGACCTGGGGGCCGAAGCACATCCACCAAAGCTGGTTCAGTACGACCAATGGGGCCGTCGCGTAGACGAACTACACACGAGTGAGGGATGGCGTAATCTTAAGGCCATTGCTCAACAAGAAGGTATTCCTGCCATCTTCTACGAGCGTAAATACCGAGAACATAGTCGGATCTACGGTTTTGCGAAAGCTGCTTTGATGGCTGGGGACACGCATCTGGTATGTCATGACTACACCCCTCGCTTCCCTTTCTGAGGTCAGTCGGCTGTTCCAGGTCTTTTGCCCACTTAGCATGACAGATGGGGCTGCTCGCACCATCGAGTTGATTGGAAATCAGGAAGCAAAGAATGACATCCTCCCTCGACTCATCAGGTAGCGTAATCCCTCGGCTTAACTGCATTGTTATGGCTGACATCACGCAGTCGGGACCCCTCGGTAGCCTTCACGGCGGGCCAGTGGATGACAGAGGTGCGTTTTATCCTTTTATAAGCAATCTGATTGCTCATGGTCCCTTCAATAGCGACCGGGAGGCTCAGACGTTTCCTTGACGGAGACCACCGCAGTTTCAACTGGGCAGTCAGCACGCTATGGTCCCGAGTACTCATTGAACGGTCTCAAGTGGTTTTCCAGTGCCACAGACGGTGACATATCTGTAGCGTTGGCCCGTACTGGCACCGTCGAAGCTGGTTCTCGAGGCCTCTCACTCTTCTTGATTCCAGTACGACTTCCACTCTTCCCGTCCCCGTCTGAACCAAAACCAACGTCTACGAGCAACAACATTTTCTTGCACAGGCTCAAGAACAAGATTGGTACTCATGCGTTACCGACTGCTGAACTCACACTTGAAGGTGCCGAAGGCTATTTACTTGGCAACCTAAATCAAGGTGTCAAGAATATAACACCGGTTCTCAATATTACCCGCATTTGGTCGTCCTTTCACAGCGTTGGAAACTTGCGTAAATGTCTTGGAATTGCAACTTCGTACGCCACGGTTCGGCGTATTCAAAGTGGAAAGGTGCTTTTAAAGGATGCGCCTATCCATGTGGCTCAGCTTGCTGAAGTGAATCTGTTATATCGTGCATTATGCCACTTTGCTTTCGGTGCTGTTGAGCTGTTGGGCAAGGCCGAATGTGGCTCCGGTAATAAGGAAGAGCAAGAGGATGTTCAGAGGCGGTTGAGAATATTAACGCCTGTGTTGAAGGGATATACAACTGAGAAAGCTTGTTCTGGTATGGAGGAAGCTATGGTGGCCCTGGGAGGTGCTGGTTATATGGAAGAAAATGGCTTTGGCTTGTGCATCCGTGATGCTTTGGTCGAAAAGTATGTGTTCAAGCTATGGCGAAAAGACTACGGAACTGACCACTATACCAAACGGCAGGATCTGGGAGGGAACAACAACCGTTCTCGCGCTGGATCTGGTGAGGTCAGTAGCGGATGGTAAGAACTTGCTAGCTTTTATATCAGTATGTATCTCTTCAATGATATGCTTAATGAAGTTGTTCATATATTTCTGGCAGTGGGCGTGCTCTATCGTAGCTTCTACACCTGGTGTTCTCACTCCCGGGTTCGAGGCCTCATTCAAGCTGCTTGATCTTGCCATCAACGAACTGTCCACTGCATACGATGCTCCCATTTCTCCCTTGGTTCCCCGCCCGGCACTCCTCTTGGTTGGTTCCATCGCGTCAAGTATCTATCTTCTTGAACATGCAATATGGTCTCATACCCACAAAGAACTTGAGGCAGATGTGGACATTGAGGTTTTCAATAGGTGGATTGTACAGAGCGGTTTAGAGGGTTACACTGAAGCGGTGAAGAAGGCGAAGGACGCTGGGAAAGCAGGAGCAAGAGTGAAAGCAAATGAAAAGATAGTATTCGGTGCGAAACTGTGATTTTCTTGCGGTTCATCGGAGCTGCGATTTCCAATAAAAGTGATTGACCGCATTTACGGTGCTTTCATTTCTTGCGCACCGTCGTTTAGAGTGACATCCTCGTCTCCCGTCCAATTTCCGTGAATCGCCTCTGTTCTTCCGTTCAGGGAAGCCATCCCACATGCAAATGTGATGCAGGACTGAGCGAAGAGAAAACACATTTGGTGATTATCTTTAGTCTATGACCGCCTTCTCGCATGCGGGGCCTGAGGCCTGCCAATTCTTTTGAATTCCTTGCTCCTGGCTTACATTTTGGTTATATTTGTACTTCTGCTGAATTGACCCGGGTCTAGACAAGGTCAGATTGGTGTATCTATCTTGGTGATTGGAGGTTTTTAATATCGTTTAGGAGCATAGTGAAATTTTATGTGACGTCTCTACTCAATGCTTTGTACTGCTAACTTCAAATTCTCTCCTGAAATACAAAATCCCTGTTTCGTGGTGGTCCTCCGTCATCAATTAATGCGTAGTTCCCGTTACCGTAAGTAGTATCAACACTTTGGTTCAAAGTATAATCCAAAATCTACATTCATCATAACCATCACGACCCTGTCTTCTATATTTCCACAGGGGACCTACTTTTGGTCGGACTCAAAGAGTGATAAGCACGTCGTGCTTATTTTACCCTGAAACACCCACCTGCTCATACCCTGGTCAAAATCACTTCTTCGTTGGTGCCGCGCCGCGGCAATTGAAGACTTAACGGCTGTCAGATGAGTCTGTCAAATTGTCAAAATTTCTATTCGATTATGCAAGTACGCCTGTATGTTGCGGGAAAGGTTCGATTTAAACACGCATCGATGGGACGACTAGATTTTGAGGAGTGCTTGTCGACTGGGGTGGCAATGTTTGACTGACCGTTCAACAGACGTCTAGTGTATTTTGGGCGATGGGCCTGCGAATTCGAAGTTTAAAGCACAAGAGCCAGACAACTCGGCTCCCAACTACCGAGGCATGTCGCATAATGAGCCATCTACGGATCGCTCGCCTCACTCTCCTCGATATTCTCGCTACTCCCGCTTTCCTGACCTTGAAGCATTTGCTCTTCGTTCACGAATACCACCGCCCCCACCTATCGGACATACAGAAAGATCCTCAGATGGCCACATCTCCCCCGCGTCCGCCTATCATCACCCATCAACATCAAGCACCTTCCTTCAGTCCTCTACATACTCCATGACAGGATACATCCCCAATCCTCCATTCCGGGGCTCCCAACCAATTGACGCAACCAGGCCTTTCACATCAATACATCAGCTAGACCACCCGACGTATCAAGATTACTCATCTGCTCAACAACCCACACATCTCGCATGGCGTCCGTATCCTCAAAGTCTCTATCATCCTCCTCTCACTACGGATATCCCATGCCCAGACCCAGCTCGTTCGCTGCCGAGCTCCCCACCTCTTCATGCTGTGCAGCCTTCTGTGCGTTGCGTTTTTGGACTGTGAAACGTTCCTAATAATGACCGTACCAGCTTTCACGCTACGCGCATTACCAGGGTCAAGGCATGTTCAGTGGATCCCGCAACATGTCTTTTTCAGACAATACATTTATTGATAATAGCATCACATCAGATAGCTGTAAGTCTTGTTCACATTGTCTATTTGATGCATATATACTCACTCTCGTCAGTTATGGATAAGCTTCTGCAGCATACAATAATCGGAGCAGAATTTGACTCTTCTGACCGCCATCCGCCACCACGGTGTCACCCCGGAACCCGATTAGCGATCGTAGAAAGATGCAAAGTCTTTATTGTCCAGTGCAACGGCGAAGGAAAGATGCGCTGGGTCGTCGGCGCCGCTGGAGTTGGAAAGTCGGCCATCATGCAGATCGTCGCTGAGGAACCCCCTGTCGACGTCATCTTGGGTGCATCAGTTTTCCTTTCCGTCAATGGACGCCAGGATGGGAGGAAAATATTTACGACCATCGCCTATCAACTCGCAGCCAAGTGCGAGGTCTATTGTCAGTTCGTCCGGAACCAGATCAGCCGCGATCCGTCTCTCCTTCGCAAATCACTACCAGCCCAGTTCCAAAAGTTCATTGTTGATCCATTTGTCCACCAGCGTCTGTTCAATCCTTCACAACGATTTCTTATCATCATTGATGGCCTCGACGAGTGTGACGATCCCCTCACGCAGCAAGAACTTCTAGGGTTGATCTCGGATTTCTGCATCAAATATCCTTCCTCCCCCATCGTGTGGTTTGTTGCCAGTCGCCCGGAGCCTCACATCACTTCGTTCTTCAATGATGTCAGGGTTGCACCAGCATACACGAAGGAGGAAATCAAGATAGACTCCGACGAAGCATGCGAAGATGTTCAACGATATCTTCGCAATGAGCTGAGCAAGGTCAAACTCGCATATCCTACGCTCAAACATAAACGCGAGTGGCCCTCCGAGCTTGAATTCACCAAGATTGCTACAGCATCGGGTGGGCTATTTGCGTACGCTTCAACAGTGGTCCGATATATTGGTGACCCTCACTATCGAGATCCAGCCGCTCAGCTACGTCGCGTGCTCGAGGTTATTAGTGGTGGTTCAAAGGATGGTGTGTTGGGAAGGGATCACCCGATGGCTCAGCTTGATGCATTATATCGAAGGATCCTCTTCAACATTCCGCCTGATGTCATGATTAACACCAGAAAACTGCTGCTTATATATTCAGAATATGGTTGGCATAGAGCATATTTTCGCTCAACATGCAATATTCTGGGGTTGACCGAAGATGCCGCCTATGGTGCCGTTTGTCATTTGCACGCTGTTGCGAAGGTGCCTGCGCCCGAAAACGCTGACAACGAGGGTCTCGAGTTTCTTCACAAGTCATTTCCAGACTTTCTAGTCGACTTCAAACGTTCTGGATTTTCTCTTGACTTTGAGGATGAAGCCAATCAATTCCAGGCCCAGACTCTATTTCGAGTTGTCGAGCAGGTCCCCGATAACTTCAATGATACGGAAAGAGGTGAAGCTATTGAATGTGGTGATTTTGGTTATCTCAAAGGTGGCCCTGATTGCTGTGGCAAAATCTCACTATCCTGGCCTGGTGATGAGCGTTATCAACTGACTGACGATCAGCTCAGGCTCAGGTTGTACTCTAAATCAGTGGATAGCTTATGCTACGAATTTCACCCTCTCAGTGATCTATATTGGAGTATGCCCTGCTTTCATATTTTGACCGTACGTTTCACTGCGCCTGGCTATGCATTTCCAATCGAAGAATTGCGAGACTCCGCGTTCGTAAGTTCGCTCTAGCGTCTATGTGCCTATCTACAATGCTGAAGCTACACATCAGGAACAGTTTCGCCCTGAACTCAAGGAGCTTGGGAAGTTGAGACAAGTGCCACTTCGGACATTAGATTATGCTGCCATCTGTGGGAGAGTTGATCTCCGGTTTGTGAGCCCTATTGGAATTGATACGAAACTTTCTGACCCCTGGAATCCGTCTTGCATGGTGAGTTTTAGCTTTAATTGTCGAATCGAAAGCATCTTAATCTATGTAGCATTACAAGTTTGGACCGGGGAATGGCGATGATTTACAGCAGAGGCGAGGCTGGGTGACTTCTTTTTGGAGATATACAACAAATCCTGGGGTCGAAGTAACACTTGCAGATATTCCGCGATTCAATATTGAAGCTGGTCAAGAATCTCATTGGAAATCCGCTCGTAAAAAAGGTTATCGCGAGTGCCCAACCTGTTTGCGACGCTTCGCCCATCAATTCCACCACCTTCGAGATCAACTTGCTACCGTTTTCATTGACTCGACCGAAATGAGCTACGTAGAATTCTCGTTTGTCGACACAGATGATGGTGTGTCAGAGTGGAGATACCGATTTTTTCATTCCGGCCGTCCGTCATGTCTTGGTTGATGCGTAGCGTACCTTTTACCTGGGTACTGGCACTTGTTCATGATCAGCTTTAGTATTGACCATATACAATGATCGCGCGGTTGTCGTCTATGACAACGTTTATACAGGCGTGTAACTTCTATAATGCCGTGGCGCTGCAATCAAAAATTCAAATTACGGGTAAGGAGTGTAAGGAGACCATAAACCCAGCACTAGGAAGACGGAAGCTCTTGTATATCACCAACAATATCTCCGAGAAGCAGCCAGTCGTTCTTTCCAAGATTCTGGTACAATTACAAAGTGGCGTACTGGATCATAGAACTGTCATTGAAGAGACCTAGAATGAAGATTGAATTCAAGGAGCCATTCATTCACTCGATAAGGCCAATAAGAGAGGTTGAGTGCGGAGTGGGCTTGGAGTTGGAACACGTGAGGCTTTGATAGAAATTGATTGTCTCGACTCGACCTCTGTTCCTTCCTTCACCATCCCGTCGACCAGCCCGGACGCCAGTCTGCCACTCTCACTCAATGGCGACCTATTACACAGCACCTCGTCACCGTGCACCACCCATCCAAACACCTTCGTATTCCCAAACAGTATCAGAACATGATTGGGACCTTATCAGCCAGTCATCCTACATTTTTCCAGACCCGGAGTCGGCGGAAGTCAGTCCGACCCCAAGATCCGCTGTCTCGTATTCAAGTACTGCATCCTTCTCCGAAATTTCTGTTTCCGAACTTGGTTCTGAAGGATTCAGCCCTTTTTGCACACCTGAGATAGACCCTCCAGTCACGGCCATTTCCCGTCCGCCCCGTAGCTCTCTCCCACCTTCCCTGAAATCACGAAGGCAAGGACAAATTCTGAGGCCTGATCTTCCCTGGTCACGCCAGTTTGATATTCAAAAGACAATACCATCGGATGCAGAGTCGTTGAATGATACTCAGCAGAGTATCTCAGATACACATACTCTTCCCCGTTCAAATTCAAGCTTCCGCCATCCGTTATCTCGAATACCAGCTAAATCATCGCCACATTCAAAACGGAGATCATTCGCCCATCGTCGCACGCCCCAATATCCAATGCCTTTTTTATCCTTCTTCTCGTCCCTACTCCGTGTAGATGAATCAACCCTGGATCTTCTCGTCTTACTTGATTCAAAGGGTCCGGTATTATTTCCTGCGGAAGATATCTCGGAAGTGGATTTTGATGCCAAGGGGGAGACAGCGACTCCCGCAGTGTCGCACGGAGTAGAAAAGTTTATTTCTACTGTTGCCGATGATAGCGGTGAAAACCTCGTATGGCAAGGGCTTTTGTCTTTCGACGTCATTTCTGTTGGCGAGTACAACATGACGTCAATTTCATGTATGTGGGCTGCAGTCACTGAATTGGCCTCTACTGGGTACTCAGTTTTGACTTACTTCACTTTGCCTATGTTTAATCAACAGTCAACTGAGGCTGACTGAGGCCTCGAAGCCCCCGCCATTTCTTCCCTTTGCACTCCGTAGATCGTAGAGTCGTACAGTTCGGATGGACTATATTATACATGTAGATAAGGCAGAGCATTATATGTAGTATATTAATGTGTGATAATACTTAATATCATGTATCGCGACATTTCGCTAAAGCTACAGTCTTACCGGCCTGTTTGACGTCTTCGCACTTCTAAACTACTTTCGTTGCAGGACAAACGATAGATTTTTGAGCCACAGTACTTTTACAAATGCATTTCATCTTTTGAATCACTTAAATCTAAGCGACAATACGGCCAGCAACAATCTCAGAAGAGTCCCAGATACGGATTGCCTCATGAGCGGCCTTGATTCCGCTACCAATCATAGCACCAAAAGTGGGTCCCATTCGGTTCGAACCATCGTGTTCGGATAGCTCCATCCCTGGAGAAAAATCAGTATATTTAAACTTCTGTGCAAGTAAATGATACGAACCGGTCATGACGAGTCCAGGTGCGACTTCACGCGTACCATTAACAATCGCCGGTTCCGCACGATTCATATCCAAGCCCCTCATGTTGCCGAGCTCTTTGAGGAGACCAGCACTCACCATGCGCTTGGCACTGAAGGCACCCATTGGTCCATCATGTCCCGTCGCGGAAACAATGACAGGTGCAGTGATTGTGTTGGGGTCCATGCAGGATTGAGTGTCATGGTTAAGGGCCACGAGGGTCCAGTTGGTGACGACACCGCCAACACGCTGGTTTTGTGATTTGGCGTCGGGGTGGATAATCAAGTCCTCGACCGCTGTCGCGTTCATCAAAACGACGTTGGGGAAGGCAAGAGTCTTGGACAGCAGGGTAGAAGTGAAGAGAGCAGCATGCTTGATGACAATAAAGTGGCCTTCATCTTCATATTCAATACCAAGCTCTCGGACAAAGCGGTCTGCAGGCTTGCGGATAACCTAGCAGGGTTATCAGCAATCTAAAATGGCTTAACGGTTTATATAAATAGATAGATATACCATAGGTGTCATTAGCTGGCCACCGAGCCATGCACCGCCGCCTGGAGCGACATTGGCTTCAATGATCGTGATCTTGAGCTAAAGATACAACGATCGAGGTGAGAACTCCAACTCTATTGGACGAATATGTTGAAAAATCTTACGTCAGGTCGGAGACTGGCCAAAGTGTAAGCGCAAGTCAATCCAGCACTCCCAGCGCCAACGATGACGACGTCGGAAATCGCGCGTTCGTACATAGTGGTCATGTACCTGTTTCAGTGGGTTATACATTGACGGCACTTCGATAGCAAAAAAACAAAGAACATACCTCTTAATCATGGCGCGAGATACTTCGGCTTCAGTGATAGGCGCAAACTTGTATGAGCCATCGTAGTCTTCGACAACGTCATGTTTTTGACGAGTCATAGTAGACTGGTTGTATTTCTGTTGGAGAACAGAAGGTTTCTGCTCAGTGACAGCGACAGGAGCCATAGGTGATAATCAGAGGATGGGCGAAGAAATCAGTGAGAGTTTTCTTTGGACTTCCTACTTTATACGCTCCTCTAGCCCCAATGAGATAAAAGATGGTGCTTTGTGAGACCGATGTGATTTTCGATGAGATCAGAGGATGCAAAAGGCATTTGTTTCACTGCCTTTTGAGAGATAGAAATTTCCATCCGGAACATCTTCCTCCACGGTTAGTTGGTTCACCCCGAAATACCTCAGGAACCGTTGGCCGAGGACTCGGGTCACCAGTGATAAAATATTTGTTGAATCCTACACGGCCAGAAGACTCCCTATTCCCGTGGCACCTGTGAAAAACCACCATACTTGCCGACTTCTTGCGTACAACTGTTGTATGGTAAGGTTATGGTATTTGATGCAGTTCAGTCGACAGGAGTTGTCAACAAAGTATCAGCCTCTGGTTACGGTTTGCAGGGTCAATCCTAGAATTTATATTAGAGTATCAAATCAAGAAGGAATATATAGGATCTTTACTTGTGCGTGGGCCTGCGCTTTGGTCCAGTGTCGTTCATATTGTGAATTGTGGGGATAATCTAATGATGGACGGAACAAATTCGGACGATGGCATCGGATCGCATCGGATCTCATAGTGCCAACAGCGGCCCGGGCATGCTGCCTGTGTTCCAATCCTAGAAGTCTTTCCGGGGCCGTCGACTCGCCGATTTTTTACTTAATTAAAAATAGCGTGGCTGTGATACCTTGAAACTTTTGAATCCTCGACTTCTAGAGGTTAAATGGTACAGTACTGTATTTCGCGGTTGAGCATCAGTAGTCGTGTGACAATGATGCTATCTCGAGCTGTCGGATCATTGGGAAGGATTTGAGGGTGGGCTCTTATTCTGCTTGTTGACAATGTAATCGAATACGGCCAAAAGAAAAAGACTGACTAACTTACGACGATCAGCATGCATGGTTTATGGCGGTCGCTTGTTGTATAGGCGATACAAGGGTGGAAGAAAAGACTCGACGTCGCTGTGTCCCACCAGTCGATCGGCTGCTTCCCAAGTTCCCAGGCTGCAATCAATCGCCAGCCACACTCTTTACAGTCTGGTCTTGAATTGACTTCGAGCTTAGTTTGACGTATACCAGGGGCCAACGGGGAGTACTTGCTCTAGATTACGCTTCGCCTACGCAACAAGCTGCAGCTCAGCGTAAGCTTAGACGGTGGGGGTAGGTCGAGCGGAATAATTGAGTCCCTACGGTGAGAACTCGTGTAGAGTTGTAGTAATCGTGCGTTGAGATGTAGCAAATGTCAAGCGACTTTTTAGCAAAGCAGTGATTG
Source organism: Agaricus bisporus var. bisporus H97 (assembly GCF_000300575.1). Taxonomy (NCBI): domain Eukaryota; kingdom Fungi; phylum Basidiomycota; class Agaricomycetes; order Agaricales; family Agaricaceae; genus Agaricus; species Agaricus bisporus. Next base: position 867,078 of record NW_006267370.1, on the reverse strand, counting down.
ATTAGTTGGTTCAGGCTTTCGGCCCATACTTAAATAAGCCATGTGCAATTTTGTTACTTACTTTCCTGACCCCCGCCTAATTCTACTGCCACTCACCTATATCTACAGGGTGACTGACCCTGACCGCGCCAGTGTACCCCGAGTTGGTAGGCGATCTTTGGCTACCGCCGATTCAGACGACACGCTGTCCCTATCTAGCTCCCGGCCCCGGCAGTGACCACTGCCACCACTTTCTACCCCTCCGGATATATAACCTACGCATATCTATGTCTCAAAATTTCATGACTGGGGATCCTCTCTCGCTCGACCGCATACGGTCGGTCCTCACTCGCTTAGAGGACACGATCATCTTCTCTCTCATTGAACGGGCACAATTCGCACACAATCCTCGGATATACCAGCGAGGCGCCTTCAAAGAACTAACAGAACAAGGATTCGATGGTAGCTGGCTCGACTGGTTTCTGAAAGAGACCGAAGTCTTCCATGGTTCGTCTCTGCCATTCGTTCAGCGCCTATCTATTGATTGAGTCATGTTCTAGCAAAGGCTCGCAGATACACCAGGTTCGTCCACAAACCATCTTGCTCATAGAAAGCCTGCATCCTAACCTCTGACCTTAATCAGTCCAGACGAATTTCCATTCACCCCGCTTTGCGACCTTCCAAAACCTGTTCTTCCACCTCTGTCTTTCCCTGAGATACTCTACCCCAACAAAGTCAATGCAAACCCTTCCATCCGTTCCTTCTACACCCGGGCCATCGTCCCAAGGATCACACGCAGAGCGACGCTAGCTCTTGCAGCCAAGAAACGACAGTACGGAATCGTCGGTGACGATGAATTCGAGGATGACGGTAACTACGGCAGTGCCGCGACCATAGATGTCGAAGTACTACAAGCTATCAGCAAGCGTGTACACTATGGTCAGTCAAACTATATTATCCATCTTGTATCCCGATTATTGAATTTTGAACTCCAGGCAAATTCGTTTCCGAGTCCAAGTTCATTCATGATCCAGCGGCCTTCATTCCCCATATTCAATCGCGTGATCGTGAAGCTCTAGAGGCGCTCATAACGAAACCCGAAGTCGAGATGAAACTTCTCGGCAGACTGCAAAAGAAAGTCGAAACTTACTCTCCGGATATTGTTGCAGACAGCGATTCATCATCGAAGACGAATGGTCTTAACGGACTCAGGAAGCTAAATAATGGAAAAATTGATATTGACGGTGTTGTGGATCTTTACGAAAGCTATATCATTCCCCTAACGAAGGAAGTCGAGGTAACCACTATATTTCAATTCCTCTGCTGATTCCATGTCTAATTTCTGTTCAGGTGGATTACCTTCTTCACCGCCTGGATGGGCTAGACGAAGAAACAATTGAAATGTTGAGGAAAAAGGACTTTTGAGGTTATTGACATGATCTGTAGCACTAGCGCATTTATCTGAATTTTCGGTTTCCCGTGATGCTTTGGATCCAATCGTACCACTATATTTGCCTGGGGAGCATTATGAAAAAAAACACGGAGTAGCCAAAAGAATAAGGATAGAGGAATCCAGGTAACGAATGACGTGAGTTAGTGCAACAAAAAGCAGATAGAGACGACAAAAATGGAGCAAATAGACATATACACGAAAATGTCACCGGGTATGAAGCGTATTGAAGAATAAACAAGATATATGTAGATAAAAAAACAAATAGGGCATAATGTTGAACAAAAAGATGGACAAGATATAAACGCAATGTTGTTCAGGTCAGAGTCCAAGGCCTTTCCGAACTGTCAGTAGCTGAGCTCAAAGGGGGAAAGAGGAACGTACGTACCTTCCAGCAGCTTAAGTCTGTCCTCGTCGGATATATTTCGAGTGGCACGTCTTGCGAGCAACTTTTCGGTACGGTATTTTTCATATAGTACCTCTCGGGTATGTATTTTGAGAACCTGTGTCATAAAAATGTTAGATTCCCAACTGAACAATCGCAAACATCAACTCAATGCCTACCCTCAGATGAGTTGACAGAATCGCGGTTCTCATCGCCGCAAAATCACAATGTTTGGGATCAAGAACGTCGACCGTTCCCCACCTGAACCTACGTACAAACTTTCCCTTCATGTCTGCTGGCGGACCCTGTAGGAAAGTTTGTTTCGACGTCGGAGAATCGCCCTGAGTTGAGGCCACCGAAACCGGGGACATGACGCTCTCCGCTTGATCGTCGTGTCCACCTTCAGTCGACGCGACACTTTGTGGAACGGCGGCACCTGGCGTGAGAGGACTATCTACAGCAGACGCGGCCTTGGGGCGCCTATGCTTCTTGTTCTCCGGGGTGATCAAAGCAAAAGGTAGTAAGGAACCGATGTCGTCTTTTGCAATCACATGCGCAGAGAAGCGGACATTGGCAACACTGTCGAGGTCAGTGGCATCTGGGCTCATAGGTCGTCTGTCGTCTTCAGCAACTCTGGATAGTTCCCGACGGCGTGAGCGAGATCGAGAAGGAGCACGATGCCTAGAGGGACGGAGTTTGATAACTGGTCGTGATATCCTTTCTTCTTCTTCTTCATCTTCATCATCATCATCCCCTTCCTCTTCTTCTTGAATGTCCTCAGCTTTCAGAGCACTGTCACCGTTTTCAGCGTGTCCGTTCACTGAACCGTTTGTCATCCCATGGGCAAACTTTGCGCTTCTCTTGCTCGTCCTTTCCTCTGCAGGTTTAGCGGAACCGAACACACCGAAATCAATGCCAGCATCTGCCATTCCCTTCCGTACTGTACACGTAAACAATCAGACTACACCCTGTTTAGAAAGCATTTTTTTCTTTAAAGAGACTTACCAGCTTCCTTGACGGCCTCTAACATCTCATCAGTCAACGAGTCCGCATGAGCGATGACGGGAAGAACATTGGATCTGTTCGAAATTCGACGTATGACTTTAATCTCTGCTGGCGCCATTGTCAACGGACCCTCATCCTCATCTTCATCCGAGTCGTCACCAGAACATGTGTCAGGTACGAGCTCAGGAGGGTGCGAAATCGTGGTCTCCGAACGCGTCTTGGTAAGACCTGATCCTATTTGAACCGTTCGCCTTGTTTCCGAGGTTATTGACGTCGGGTCAATCATATAGATACAACTACAAGTTTAAAGATATAAGCAAGAACGGAAAACGACCAACGGTTTCATGACGCGCTTACAGATGGACGTGTTGGTCGCCTTTCTGTTGCCGAATAACTTTGGATTCCTAAAATGCATTGGGCCAAAAGCTTGAGTCTGACTTTAAACCCGCCTAAACAAAGTCGCGCACTCACTTCGTTCATGGTATCCGCATATTGTGCATCAACATGCCTAAGAATCGCGTTAACCTGTCTCTCCAACTTCAACTCCCGTCCTTCCTGAAATTCGAGCCCTGGTGTATCTATCACCGAAAGGAGGATTCTGTCAAATCTGGATTCGGATATTTCAATCGAGGCGCGTTGGATCGTATTCGTAGGCTTGGTCAGGTCATCTAAAATCTTGTCAAGAGCGACACGTTGTTCCTTTGTCGCAGTCGGAGAAATATCTGCCGTTTCAAGCAACAATCGAAGCAATGAAGATTTTCCAGTGCCCTTACTCCCAGCGACCTACTCAACCCCTCAGCAAACCCCAATTCCCAAAACAAAAACCAAAAAAAAAAGAAATAACATACCATGATATTAAACGCTGGCGGTATCTTTGCTCTTCTCTGCCCAATCTTCGACCCAACCGAATGTTCACTCTTCTCCTTCTTCTCATACCTCTTCTTTCTCATTTGATTGAGTGCTTCCGCAGGTGTTGCCATTGCCATATAAAACGATGAAATCGGTGCTTTCGTGTCATCCACACCTCCTGCCCCTACAGTAGAAGAAGAACCAGGAGTCGGTACGGTAGTAGGACGAAAGAAAGGTTTATGAAACTTGACAGGATCTCTGCCTGCCGAAAATGATATTCTAGTCGCACCTTGAACTCTGTTCGTGCTCGCGACGCTGGGTCTACCATTTGCTGTTGTACCCCCACCACCACCATGACTGGACTCCTCGGTTGTGGCCATTAGGGAATTGGCTTCGTCTTCAGCATCGAACCTCCGGATAGCTGCTACATCTACCAAATCTTCAGGCCAGGGGATCGACCCTTGCACAGTTTTAAGGTCTGGTAGAGAAGGAGAAGTCCTTATTGGGGACGTTTCTTCGGATTTCTTGGGTTTGCGTCTGAAGGAGAACATTGATGTTGTTGTTGTTGTTGTCGTTGTTGTTGATGATCAACAGATATTCTTTCGTTATTTCCTCGGTGCGCGTTGTGTTTTTCGGAAGAGTGAGAGAGATATGTGTTACGAAGAGGAACCAACAAGAAAAATGGAATGTTAGGGGCCAACGTGCCCTGGAAAAGTAAATGGGGGAAAGTATACGTGAAGTCGACAACCGCGAAGAAAAAAAACAAAAGGACGCGTTAGTCCAAAGGTTGAAGCCAAAAAGTCTGAAAGTCGCGCGCGGCCCGTAAAAAGGAGTGGTTACGGGTTCGTCGCTAAGCAAAAAAAAAAACAAGTCTTGTCAAAAACTCAGAAAAACCTGCTCGCCCCATCAACTATTTCATTCACTCACGGAGTTTGGAAATTCTTTGTAATACAACAACAGGGGGAGGGGAGGCAGACTTTTGGAACAGGACTCAAGTAACGCAGGTTTGGTACTTGGAGGATTGCCAGTGGGAAACAAGCGGGGTGTATAGATCAGACGACAATCATGCTTTTTCAGGAACCAATCAATCACTCAAAAAAAGGTTCACACACCACCCCTCCTCCGCAGGGGAAAATCATTATCACCGAACACGCCACCAAGAATCCCTAGAAGAATCAATGCTTTTGGTTGGACTACTATTTAGATTTTGAGATCAAAAACTTGTTCAGGCGCTTTAAACGCCCAAAACTCTATCAGAATAGAGGTTGTAAACACGAAAGAAAAGAAAAAACACAATAGAAAAAAAAGGAGACAAAGAAAAACACAAAGAACCTCTCTTCAAAATACAGCTACAGTCCTTTTGATAATTTGAACGCAAAGAATAGAAAAATAAGAACACGGTAAGGAAAGAAGAAACGCAGAAACCTAATATTTGAAATCTGAATCACAGATCACACTTCAAAGTAAAAGGGGGGAAAGGAAATAAATGACAAAGAAAGAGAGAGAGAGACAACGTTTACTTTATACGACAGATTGTTTATCTCAAGACCCAATTGTATCCCAAAGATAATTATTGAAAAAGGGAAGAAAAAAAAAGGTTTTTGAACGTTGTGGCGGCGAGCACTTTGAACTACCTGCGACGCATTGGTTTTGGGCGGTGGCAGGGAGAGGGGAGACAGACAGAAGAGGAAGAAAAGCAGTTGAACCGTTCGAACGTGACAAGATAAAAAAAAAAAAGAAGCAAAAACCAGATCAAAATATAATACAAATTGTTGAGGTTAGAAAAAGATAAGTGGCAAGGAGCACGACAAGAGCTCAGAAAAAAAAAGCATACAACCAAAAAGAAAAAAGACACCAGGTAAGTAAAAAAAAAAAAAGTGAACGATGAGTCAACTGCACACCTGCGCACAGGAAAAAAGAAATGCCCGTAAATGAAAAAATGTAGAGAGAAAAAACCAACACGTTTTCTTCAGGGTATACCGGCAGGTGCAACGGTCCTCCCCTCCTCCATCCTCATCTTCTTCACTACTCTCATATCAATACCATCATGTGGCGAACGCATATCCACATCTCGATCCAAATGTTCCATCGGCAACGGTCTCTTCAAATCCATCTCTACCTCCCTCCCATCCCTCTCCCCCCTCACACTTTCCCTCGAATCCTCAATTCTATCGTCCCTATCGTCTATACCATCATCACTTGTACTATGAAAAGACTGATACGAGCGGTGAAGTCCCGGATGTCTATCTAAAAGATCCACATTGCCTGCCGGACCTGTACCTGCCGTAGTTGGAGTCATAAGCATTCGCGAAGAAGGTGGTGATAGAGAACGAGGAGAGTCATCATCCTCTTTTGTAGATGGAGGGTATCCACCTTGACGTGTCGAAGGTTGTAATTGTTGACGTTGGTGCTGCTGTGAAGCAGACGCACGACGCTTTTTTAATGAAGAAGCAGCACCCGAGGAAGGATCCCTGCTCGCATTACCATTGACATCATGCACATAGAGACAAACCACTTGTCTCCGTGCACAACTCGCACAAGCTGGATGAGCACCGTCACACTTGGTCTTGCGCGCTAGATATAGCTGGAATGAGTACTTGGGTTCTGATGAAAAGAAGATGAAGCTATACACATACCCCGGCATGAGTTGCATGCCACTACTTTGGGGCCAGTGCCCGATCCCCTCCCAGTACCCGTTTTTCCGGGCACCGTCGCTGCCCTTTTTCTGAGTGCAGCTTGATGATCCGATGCCGGTCTAATAGGTGGCAACGAAGGCGCGGACATGGGCCCAGGGGTTGAGGGAGATGACCGATCAGGCAAAGATAGAGTTGCAATATGTGGTAGCTCATTATCCGGGAAAAAAGGTCTCCCACTACTATTCCCACCATGAGGCGGCAATTGAGAGGGCAGTGGTAAAGGATTCTGATGTGAAGAAGGTATAGGAGGCTCACGTTCTCGGAGATGCCGAGGATGAGGGTCTCTATCCGAATGGTGATGGAGAGACGGATGAGGCTGATGCTGGGGTGGTGGTGGGGCTCGTGAAGGGACGGAGAGGTCGTCCCGGCCGAGAATGGGTGGTAGAGGATGATGGGTTATATAGCCAACTTCTCGTTCCCTCTTGTCCAGATTGGAACCTCGCCGTGAAATAGGTGCGGAGACGGAACCCGCCAGAGGAAGGGCACGTACATCGGGCGACAATGAGACCTCTGACCTACCATCTTCATTGCCGCTCTCCCGGTTGTAGTCACCTCCTGTAGAGTTGTCATCGTCATCATCACCTGGCCGTGAAGGTGCGGTGTCAGGCCTGCGTTGCCTAAGAGTGTTCCTACGTTTGTTTTGGGGTGCATAATCGCACGGATTCGATCTCTTCAAGCATTGACCGCAAGCGGGCCGACCACCGTCACATTTGAGTTTCCGCGCTAGAGAACAAGGGAAAATTAAATATACAGCCATTCAGGTGGGAGTATGCTTACATCGACAGAAATTACACGCGACGGTGATTTTCTTGGACCGGGCTTTGTTGGCAGGATTGGGCTGTCCTGGGCCTAAACGACAATCAGAAAATCAGCTTCTTTGGTTTCCATCACACATATCACCGACAAAACGTACGGCTGGGACCTGACCTCCCACTCCCCGAGGCCACTGGGGAATCGCCCGAAGCCGGAATGGCATTAGAACCGATGCCAGCGGAGCGCGTACCGGTACTTGATCCCGGTGTCCTTCCATCATTTCCAACAGCACTCATCAAATCTCTGGATGAAGGTGGCATCGGAAGTGGCTGGCTATGACGCCCGATTGAGGAAAGAGGTTGGGGATGGTGAAGGCCCTGAGTGGGATGCTGTGGGGGAGGCTGGGTATCGATGGCGAGAATAGGTCTGGCGGGATGGGATGCGAGACCGGGCATGTGACCGAGAGGATGGGGATGTGTTAGGTGAGAGATGGCATGAGGTGAATGAGAATGGGGGAGTGAGTGGGAATGGGGAAGTGAATGGGAAGTGGGATGTTGCCGGGAAGGGGGTCTCTGCTGCTGTTGCTGTTGGATATAATCACTTCTGAATTTCTCAAAGAGATATTCTCTCGTATACTTCTGTAGTGTCTATAGGCCGGAGATGATCAGAATGCCAAGCGGAGACATCCGCGAGTACGTACCTCCATGTGATGAAAAATGGCATTGCGGAGAGGAACAAAATCAGAATGAGCCGGATCTAGAACATCGAGGGTGCCCCAACGATAGTGCCTGAGGAATCTACCGCGACGAGATATTTTAGTGCTTGAAGGCGTATACTGTTGGACGAGTTCGTGGCGGGACGGAGGTATTCTAGCAACGCCCTCACTGTGGGAATAAATATCGGGTGAAACGAGGGCATAAGGGAGGCGCAGCATGGAGGGGGAGACGGGAGAGGTCGGGGGAGAGGTAGCCGCTGAAGTTGATCCGCCGTTCAAATGGGCAGGAGGGGTAGGACCATATCCGTTGCTACAGAGAGGATCCACGGGAACGGTGAGTTTAGAGTCTTCGGGAGAATGGACAGATGGCGTGTTTGAAGCGGAGGACGCCGCCGCCGCTTGGGTGGAGGGTGGGGCGATGGGGTGGTGGTTGTCGACGTCAAAAATGCCAAAGCCTATGCCTGCGTCTGCGAGATCGTGGCGAACGGCGAGTTTGACTGCGGCCAGACGTTCGTTTGAAAGCATGTCGGCGCGAGCGATGACGGGGAGGACATTGACCCGAGCAGAAAGCTGACGAATTGTGGCAATGTCTGCGGCGGGGAGGGTAGGGCGGACATGTGAGGTGACCGGTGGTTCGAGGATGACGGGTTCCTGCTCTGGCTGTGAAAAGCTGTTGGTGCGGGTCCTGGGAACGGGCAGGCGGACAGAGGGCGGAACGATGGTGTCGGGGTCCAAAAAATAGATGCATCTGGAAACGAGTTAGCTAGGACATAGAGGGGGGTGTGGGGAGGCGCACAGGTGGACGTAGCGGTCGCCGGTATGAGCTTTGCGATCCTAAGGGAGGGTGTGAGAGGGAGAGGGAGGAGGGGAAGGGAGGGCACGGGCGCTCACATCCTCAAGGCCTTCCATGAAACGGTGGTCGATGACACGGAGGGTGTCAGCGATGGTGCGGTCTGCGGCGGCATCGTCTCGGAAGTCGAGGGAGGGGGAGTCGATGAGATTGAGGGCGACGGAATGAGCGGGGCCGAGGTCGATGTCGATGGATGTTGTTCTGAAGAAGGAGGTGTGGCCAGAGGAGCCCTGGACGAATTTTGCGACGGCGGTGAGCTGGTCTTTGGAGTTGGAGGGGGCGATGTCGGAGGTGTCGAGGAGGAGGCGAAGAAACGACGTTTTACCTGTGTAGTGTGAGTGGGAGTATAGAGGAAACACAAGCAACCCACCTCCGAGAGAGCCAGCGACGAGGAGGGTGAAGCACGGAGGGTGGTGCATCGCAGGAGGTCGCCAAGGTGCGGGCCTGGCGGATTAAATCATGCCAATCCTCCTACCCCGCCGAGCCAATCACAGCTCTTCTCCGATGGGCCCTTCCTCCGCCTTCCCTCCCTTTCCTTCCCCCTCTCCGCCCTCCCCGCGCCCTCTCCGGCTCTCCGGCCCCGTTATCCCGCCCTCGCCCCGCCCTCACCCCCGCCCCCCTCACCAACCCCCGCGCCCTCCCCCGGCCTCCCCAGGGTGCACCCGGCGTGGGAGCCGTAGGCATGCGCCCGGAGAGCGCATGTAAGATCTAAGAAAAGCCCAAATGGCAACCCAGCGTACGTAATTCAACGAAATCAACTCCGGCCCATCTCCGCGCCGGCCAGACGGATCATTTGTCCTCTTTCCCAAAAACTTTTATGCGTTCCGCAAAACCCCTCCTCGCCAGGGCCTATGCCACCATGAACAGACACAGCCGGGTCGTCACTCAGCCCAAAGACCAGGGCGCGAGTCAGGTACGCGCTCTCCTCCCCATCCCGCTCATTCACGCACCCCACCCAGGCTATGCTCTATGCGACAGATGGCATCTCCACCGACGCTGATTTCCAAAAGGCCATGGTCGGTGTCGCCAGTGTCTGGTACGTCACGCCCCCTTCATTCCTACTCATACTCAATTTATTCCAGGTACGAGGGAAATCCGTGCGTTTCGGTCTTTCCTCCTCTCTCCCCAACCTCACCCTACTTCCAGATGCAACAAACACCTCCTCGGCCTGGGTCAACAGATCAAAGCCTCCCTCAAAAATGCCGCCATCATTGGCTACCAGTTCGGCACTGTCGGCGTCAGCGACGGCATCAGCATGGGCACCCGTGGAATGTCCTACTCCCTCCAGTCCCGCGACTTGATAGCCGACCAAGTCGAATCCGCCGCCGGCGGTCATCACCTCGACGGTATGGTCGTCGTTCCCGGTTGCGACAAGAACATGCCCGGCGTCCTCATCGCCCGTCAGTCTATCCGCCCTTTCCTCCCAACAACCTCAATTGATCCGCCCCTCTTCTTTTTTCCCTAGTCGGCCGCTTGAATCGCCCCGGTTTGATGGTATATGGCGGCACTATCTGTGCCGGCTCGTGTGACGGCGCCCCTCAATTAGATATCGTTTCAGCTTTCCAGTCCTACGGCCAATATCTCCAAGACGGCAAAACTCCGGAAGCCGAAAAGGTGCGATATAACACCGTCCGACATGCTTGCCCCGGTCCCGGAGCATGTGGTGGTGTGCGTAGATCTCAACTCTAATCTCCTCTTCCCCCATCTCATGCTGCTCCACCACAGATGTATACCGCAAACACCATGGCCAGCGCCATAGAAGCTCTCGGGATGAGTCTCCCAGGCTCCTCCTCCTTTCCGGCCGAATCAAAGGAAAAGCATGACGAATGTGCTTCCGTTGGCCCCGTCATGTACCATCTTCTCGAAAAGAACATTTTACCTCGGGATATCATGACTAGATCCGCATTCGAAAACGCCATGGTATGCATCTCCATTGCCACCGATTCAATCTAATACAATCACAGGTCCTGACTATGATTCTCGGAGGCTCCACCAACGCCGTCCTTCATCTCATTGCCATGGCCCATTCTGTTGGCATCAAATTAACTATCGACGATTTCCAGAACGTGTCAGACCGTACACCCTTCCTCGCTGACATTAAGCCAAGCGGTAAATATGTCATGGAGGACGTGTACAAGTTGGGTGGTATTCCTAGTGAGTCTTTTTACCATCGATTCGTCCAAGTATACTTATTTGCAGAGATCCTGCATTACCTTTTAAAGAACAATCACATTCAAGGCGATAACATGACCGTCACTGGCAAAACTCTGGGCGAGAACCTGGACCGATGGGTGCATCAGCACGGCGAGCTCGACTTTCATACTCAAAGGGTCATCATGCCTTTGGACAAACCTATCAAACCTTCTGGTCATATTAGGTGTGTACATGTTTCCTCGGTTCGGGAGCTGTGTGTTCCCATCAATCACGTACGCCTTCACGTCATTAACCCATCCCATTTTTTGTACCCCCGTTGATGGCGTGTGCATCTGGGATGACTCATCTCTCTCCGCCTATTCCATTGATCTTGTCCCTGATTCTTTTCCCAGGATACTCAAAGGGAATCTTGCACCTGGTGGTGCCGTCGCCAAAATTACTGGCAAGGAAGGTTTGGGATTTACCGGAAAAGCCAGAACATTTGATTCGGAGGACGAATTTGTCAAAGCCGTTGAGAATGGTTCCATCAAGAAAGGTGAGAAGACGGTTGTTATCTTGAGATATTTGGGACCACAAGGCGGACCTGGTTAGTAAAAACTTCTTATCTCCTTCTCTGTCTCTTGTGATTGATGAATCTCTCTCTCTTTCTTCTTCTTCCCTACTCGGCTTTATCTTTGGATCATCATCATCATTGTGGACGTTTTTGTTCCATGGTTCACGGATCGTTCGGATGATTTAATTTTGGGTACATCTCGTATACCCGAATTGCCTTCCGACATGTGACAAAAAAAAAATCGGACATGGAATCACACCGTGTGGGTTGAACTCGCTGGCAAACTCTTTTTTTGATCGGAAAACACAACTCCCAATTGCTTTTTTAACATCGGGCATCATATAAACCCCACCTGAACAAAAACGCTTGGCACTATGTCATAAAAATAACCCATTGCAACGCACCCTCCTTCCTATCAATCTCTTTGACGTCTTTTTTGTGGGATACTTTAATAGGTATGCCGGAGATGCTTAAACCTACGAGTTTGATTATGGGTGCTGGTTTGGGATTGGATGTTGCTTGTATTACGGATGGGAGGTTTAGTGGAGGGTGAGTGTTTCGCTGTTTTTTCTTTTTCTTCTTCTATTATGATGACTTCGATACTCAACCGTTTTAAAACAAACCACGCGTGCTCGACTTCTTCTTTCCTCTTTCCAACATTTTATTTTTTTTAATAATTAATATTTGACTGACCTGACGTTTTTGCGTTTTTTTTTGATTGACTTGAAACAGATCTCATGGATTCGTCATCGGTCATGTTGTACCCGAAGCACAAGTAGGTGGACCGATTGCGTTGGTGAGAGATGGTGATATTATTTCTGTGGATGCTGTGAAAAATAGTATTATGATTCAAGTTGGGGATGAGGAGATGGAGAGGAGGAGAAGGGAGTGGAAGGCGCCTCCTTTGAAAGTGACTCAAGGGACGCTTTTTAAGTATACCAAGGTTGTGACGGATGCTAGTCGTGGATGTGTTACTGATGCGTAGAAAGGGTGGAACTCGTTCATTATCTAGGAATACGATATATCATATATATTATTGAATTTTGTTGAGGATGAGAAGAATAGGAAGCACGTCTCCTTGAAAGTCTCTCAAGAGACTCTCTTACAAGTATACCAAAATTTGACGGCTGCTACTCATAAATGCGGAACACACTCACCGAGAGAATACATATATATTTATATATATTAAATTTGGGTTTTGTTCTGACAAGTTAACTCTTTTCGGCCAACGGCTTATAATTTGGGTTACGTCCGCCACTCCCGTCTTTCTTCTTTTGATTGATGATCCCAAACTTGAGGAATCAGACAAAACGACAACAAAACCCCCCCACTTCGCGAAATTACTGCAACCCTGACATTTGCGCCCCCTCAAGGCCTCAAGGCCCAGTGGGGCCCTCCCCCGAGCTGGGCGAGCCCCACGATAGTTGTACCTTTTTAATCGTGGGAAATATATAATTTGTCTTGGCGCGGCAAGCTGCTTCTTCCACGTATTGCCAGTTTAACCTTCCTTTTACCCCGTTCCTCAATGTTTTTCTCGCGCGAAAGAAAAACATATGCAATGTGCTTATCAGAACACACTTCGCAAGTCTCGCGTGTAAAGTTACGAGTTATCGGCGTTGTTCAAGCTCCCGAATCCCCCAACTTCAAAAAGACCCCCTATATATTTATTATACCGACGCATCGGCTATACTTCATTTCCGAATTTGAATGCTTATTTCACCTCCCATGACGACAAAAAAAAAATCAAATTTATATTGACATACATATACAGCCGGATAAACAAACAATTCATATACATAACATAGTACAGATTCCGGTATCCGAGATTCAGAACTTCCGAACTCCGGGAACGGGTTTAAGAAGGGATGCGTGGTTGATGCGCGTGGAGTGCGAATTACTGCGGAGGTGCCGCCTGGCCTTTGCTAGAAGTAATTCCCGTTGAGTTGTTCCCTGATCAATGTACCGGGCTGGTTAAGAAACAAGAATGTCTGAAATGCTTCCGGTTTGAAGATTGTTCAAAAAAGTTAAACGATAATCGGTTGATTGTTCGCTCGAATTGTTCCGAATGTTTTTCTCACAGAACTACAGGACCCCGGATTATCCCTATATGTACATGTTGAATCCCCCCACATCCAGAGACGTCTTTAGAGAAATTTGTGTGAGTAGGGGGTCAAATAATGCCTTTTCAATCACAGTTGATGATGAACGTTCGAATCTGTTTTATCCATGGAAGCTTGTAGTAACTTTGAGAACAAAAACCTGGAAGGATTCGGGATGCGATTTGTAGGGACTATCAGGGGTCCTGCCGCTACTTGTCCGGATCTCAAATATGCACATATCAACTTGGGTTGCACTCCATCTCCATGCGGGGTGGGCATTTGTTTTTCTATTAAACGATCTCCAAAATCACCGGTATGTACGGTCGATGACTGATCGAGACTAGATCCCGCTCCATCGCAATGGGTGGAACGCTGAGATGCCGGCCGTCGCTGGAGGCTGTTGAGGGCCGAAATCACTTACGTCCATTCTTTAAGTATCAATACGTCATAAAAAGTAAGCCATAAGATGATATGAGGATCAATCAGTGAGAGATAGGGGGTCAATCCATTCGAAAGTTTCAGTTACGTTCTGCCGTTCTCATGCGTAAGCGGAGAAGTTGATAGATACTGGCGCCTGCTATGTCAACTGATGGAAAACACTACGCATGTAAAGCTCGGAATGTTCAATGCATTAAACAAGGCCTCAAGCTCGCTAGAAGCGACCCAGAATAGGTAAAGGGCAGAAAGGGTAGATCAACCCGGTTTCCAAGTTCCCATTGGTTTCCAGGTCGCAGGCACTCGCTATCCTGGAACTTCCGTTGCAGGGGGCGAACCGAATAGAAAGGCTATCGTACTACGTCTTTCAGGCTCGAGACCGTTTCATGAGCCGCTTCTTCTCTGCCTTTGGCATCTTATTCTGCCGGCGTTCCTTCGCTTCTGCTTTCACCGCTTTCTTCCGTTCCTAAGCAAGGAGAAAAAGACCGTTAGCAGCTGACTTACAAGACAAGCAAACAAAATGAATTGACGAAATGGAAGAATAATAGAAAGATCGGAGCTAAATCTCGCAAAATCCCAGACCTGCGAGTGCCGATCAGAAAGATTGGAAGCACGATAGATCTGATTGTACTCCGTGGCAGTGGGTGGCGCCTGAAACTTGATGGCCGCAAGAATTGAATTACAGGGGAATTCTTGACAAGGCTTCTGGGCTTGTTAAAGCGGCAACAACGCAGGTCAAGGGCGCAAAAATAATAAGGGCAGATAACGTAGGAACGAAAAGAAGAGAAGGGAGGAAACGAGACGCCTTTGAGTTTGATACCCACTTTTTTCAATTCACGGTCCTCATGACGGTGACCCTTTGGCCCTTTTTCAATCCATCCATTCTCGCCTTGCAGTTGGGCCTCGCGATCTGAACCCTCTTCTTCAGAATCCCCCTCACCACGTTCAATTTCATCTTCGGCCCCACTATCGCCGTTTTCACTCGCGTCAATTCCCGCAGTAGAGACATTTGTGTCAGCGATTCGACCAACGGCTGGAGCCAGAATCGTTGATCCAACCAACACCCCCTCTTTTGCTGTTCCAGTGATTGACCGTCCGCTTTCGGCCGTAATTTCTTTTGTAATCAAGTTGGGCGTTGGTTTAACAATGCCGATGGTTTCGGCATAGATAAGCTCATTATCCTGTCCTTTAGATAATTTTTCTACATCCCGCTCTGGATCATAAACATCGTTCAAAGTTCGTGGAATAAACGACCGCATAAACACGGAATCTTCGTGAGCAGCTTCAGCCGAGCTGCTTACCGTTTTGCCCGAAAGTTCTTCCTGTTGCTCCAGCCATTGTGATAATACTTGTTCCTCCAAAGAATCCGTGCCTCCCACCGCGGTGGATATTTCTGATGACTCTAGAATGAGGCTTTCTCGAGTGACGAACTCGAAACATCTTCTGAGTCCTAAACATCGAACGCCAAGTCGGCCAAAAAATTCTTCCACGTTTTTGATGTCGTTGCGAAGGAAATCGAAGGCAGAGGGGTGGTCGTGTTCCACACTCTGAGAAACATCGATGATATACAGATGGTTTTGATGATATAGAATATTATATTCGGAAAGATCTGCATGAACGAGTTTGCAGTGCTGAAATAGACGTCGGATTATGAGGACAAGTTCAGCATACAAAGAATCTAGCACGTCTGAAGGTAACGTTGCATCTTTAAGGCGTGGTGATGCCCTGTATTGCATACGGTTAGTAGTAGAAATCCGGTCGCTGGGGCAGATGCGTACCAGCCGTCTTCATCACCTAGAAAAGTCATTACAAGAACATTCTCCCTTACTTCTATGGGATCTGGACAGCGGATACCAGCAGCAACGAGGCGTTTCAGGTTCCGAACCTCTTTCTCTGCCCACAAGCGAACCATTTTCCTCGGATTACGGCGACTGTAGCCCCGGCGGAAACGATATTCCCCAGTGACATATTTATCCCTATCCTTAAAGACAAGGATGGATGTTTTATAGATTTTGAGAGCCAAATCTTTGCCTTCAGGGGCTACTGCATGGTAGACGTTGGCCTTTTTAACACATCGTCAGGACGAGAGGCTGTTTTAACTAGAATTAACGGACCTCTTTACCAGTGCTGATGCATCCGTTGACTTCGTCGATGAGACCTCGCCCAATCATCTTGAATAAAATGAGCCTTGTACGAGGATCAAGTACCTGTTCATTGGTCGCACGATCACTCTTGTCCTTCATATTTGCGTGGGCACTAGGTCCTTTTCTATTGACTCCTACGCCTAGTACATAGGGGGTATCAAGTTTCGCAAGTTTCGCGTTGTATTTGGATGTGAACGCGGCCAGTTGATCTATTGTCTTGTCCTTAGCAGAGGAGATCTTGGTAGAGTTCTGAGATGGAACGGAACGAGGCTGATTTATAACCGGTAAGGTAGCCACAGAAGTCCCCGCATTAACTGCTGAAGATACACCCTGAGCGTTCCCAGTTCGAATAGCAAGATGTTGCCGTAGACGGTTGAATTGCTTCGTGAAATCTACCTTTACTTGTGAAAATCATGTTTTAAATGCAGAAGGGGCCAAGAATACCTCTTTCTGCTACTTCCCAATCCTCGTCTTCCACGCGATCTTCCTCGTATGCGTCATCGATCTCGTAGTAGTCGGAGTCCTCATCTTCTTCGCCTTCATCGCCATCAAAGTCATGTGTATCGATATAGCCGCCCGCTCCGCGATTCACAATATGTTCAAGCGGTTGTCGTTCTGGAGCGTCATCGAACTGACCAGGTTCGATAGGGCTAGGTAGGGAGGCCATGAAATTTAATGAAGCGGTGAAATATCGAATTAAAAATCTTTTTTTGGAAATCATGAATCACGTGCACGCAACCTCTAGTTAAGTTGTGGCAACTTGAACTACATAGCAGTGCAGACCTCTCCAAGTCGTAATGGATGCTCTCAGAAGACGCACAACGTACAAGTTCTCTGAACAGGATAACGACGGCGAAACGCGGGTTTTAGATGAGCAAGGTCACTTGATCTTCGTCAACCGTGGTGATATTCAGTGGCATTAACCTCTTACTTAGAGCAGGACGACGTGATTGCAGAGCTCCGCAAGCAATACCAGAAAACAAGACTACTACATAGTATCTCAATTAAGCTCCTCATTCTTCTTTCCGCCATAATGTACGCCTCGCTCGTTATACTTCCCGTCGCCAATAACGACCTCATCTATCAGGCATATTACATCATTTCAAGTCAATCCTCTCCTTACGATATTTCCAGGAGTCCCCAGCTCATCTGCAACTACACTTCCTTTTTCCACTGGGTTTACTATTGTCTCACTCACCGTCCATCTCTATTTTGCAATACTCTTGCATCCAGACCTAGTCCGAACGCATCTTCAACTCCCGCGCAATCCTAAGCCCCTCCCATACGGTATACTCTACGTGATCTCGGCAATTGGACCAATTGTATCGTTACTGCTTCACTTGCCGTGGCAAACAACTGCATGGTGGTCGCTTACGCCAATTATCGTCTTCGTAGTTCAGAGCGCGATGGACGCTGCTGAAAGTAGTTCAAAAGGCATATCTGAGCTGGAATCAAAACGTTACGTAGCCCGCGGAGCTTAGAACGCAGAGAATCTCGTCTCCTGGGGCTCACTTTGAAGAAGCTCTCGTAATTTTTATATGTGGTTTGGGCGTCCACTGGCAATTGCTGTTTCTGAAATTACCACCTTCGCCAGTTGTAGAAGTGAATAGAGCAAGTCGTATTGAAATAGGCAGAAGGTTGGTTTTGACAGGTATTTTCTATGATTCGCATTCGAAGAGCACACATGTGCGCGGGCGCGAGTGAACATTGATTATATTCTTATACCTGTATCATGTCAACTTATTTTATCAATTCCTAATACGATATCTTGGACTGCACCCGTTCCTTGTTGCAGATATTCTTTCTACTCCATTTCATTTGCGATGTGCTTTCTCGTGGGTTTGGCTAGCAAGAAAAGATGAGTCGTCAAATACACCATTGAGTCGGTGAGCCATTCATAGCGCTAATTCTTAAGTCATCCTCAGGTTGAGACAATCATGGCAATAACGAATACGATACCCCGCTATTTTTGGGTTTCAAGTTCACTTTCTGTAATTCAAGGCGGTAATGTCCGACGCTCACTGGAATGAGTCTGACTACTTTTTACTCGCACTCTTCCATCACCAATGATGGTGTTAAGCCAATTGATCACCAGCATACTCTCCCAAACATCTGGCATGAAGGCATTCCACAGAAACTCGAAAATTGAAGCATTTGCATACGACTTGGCTTTAATCGCACTATCCGTTCGGTGAGCTCCTCATGACTCTTATGTCTTTATTTTGCACTTATCATTGAATGAGTACTGGGTACCTTGTGGATGCTATGCATGTTTCAAGCGGACTGGCTGAGAGTGTATATTGCAAACTGTTAATTAATCTACGAACGGTAAAACCAATGTTTATTCGCCGGAATATGAACTAACGTATCCATGTGTCAGATGTCTGACCACTTCAAGGATATCATTCATGTTTACGATCCCGACTCTAATCAATCATTCTTCATCAATAAACCTCTCTTCCTCGTCAAAGTAAAGGACCTCTTCGACAACGAAAACATCAGCTGTTACCCTGTGTTCATATATCTACCCGACAATGCTGAACCCCGCAAGGTCAAGAGAACTTCTGATCCTCAGAGCCAGACTAATCAAGCTCTCCAGCTCAGTACCGTTCCAACCCCTCTCACGGAGGTGCTCTGTTATCTACTAAAGAACCTCACGACCAACCAAGATTCCATTCCCGAAATATCTTTGCGATTGCCTCCGAATCTTTCTATGGTAACTTTGATACCTCTTGCCGCTGTGCTGCTAGACTATCCTATCGCCTATGTTCCGGAATCGGAAAGTCAAACGTCATTTCTGAGTGGTACTCCTCTTGTCGTATATCGCTGTCGCTTAGTCGGAAAACCACAAGGGGACGAGGATAATGACAAGCAGCATGTTTTATTACAATTTTCGTGCCCGGTTTCGTTAGAGAATAGTACGGTGAGCACTAGAAAAACAGTATCTTTTCTGGAACATACATTCCAACCTCGTGTGGCCCAAATTCTTTCGAAGTATGTATTACATGTCGATTACGAGCATGTCGCACTCGATCGCGTAGCACTGTAACTCTGGCGCATCTAATCAAAGACATATCAAAACATTGGTGGGAAGCAGGTCCACCATTCTACTCCACATCAACGTTGATGATCTTGATATCCTCGAAGGGCTTGTCCACCTTGTTCGTCTTGACATTCTCAATCGCGTGAACGACCTCTAGTCCAGAAAGCACTCTCCCAAAGATAGTGTGTTTCTTGTCCAGCCACGGCGTGGCGGTGGTTGTGATGAAGAACTGTGAGCCATTAGTCCCAGGGCCCGCATTCGCCATGCTAACAGTATAGGGTCTGCCACCCCTAGTTCAGTAGCCGTTCTCATTCATAGATGATACAGATATAGCTCACCTGTCATGCTTCAAATCATCGCTAAACTCGTCCTCAAACTCTTTCCCCCAGATACTCGTTCCTCCCGTACCATCTGCAAGAGGATCTCCCGTCTGGATCATAAATTTGGGAATGACTCGGTGGAAAATGATACCCTCGAAGAAACCACTTCTAGCATGCCCCACAAAGTTCTCTACAGCTTTTGGTGCCTGTTGCGGGAATAGACGCATATGAATGTCTCCGAATGTAGTGTGCATCGTAGCAGCATTGGCTACGGGAGAAGGACCGGCGACATTACCAGTCGTTGCTGTTGCCACAGATTGCTCTTCACGCGTGGGACGCTCATTGAAGATATCACGATCGCCAGACTTGTCCCTGGGGGAGTTTCGATAAATACACTATTAAACATTTGAGTTGAATATGCACTTACTCAGGCTCTGAACGCGTGAACATGTAGAAACGCTGACGTTTGTAGCCTGTACAGAAAAGGATGGGATCTCTTTGGCCCTTCTCTGCAAGAATTGGATTGGCAGAAGCCGCCATGGCCTTAAAAAAGAATGAGCCACCGACATCTGATACAAATCACAGAAGGTTACACATACTACTGTTGTGATTGTTTTCTTTGCTGGAGCGCCCTGGTACAAAGACAGATTCATAAATCGCAGAGCCTCATCTTTGCCGAGTATCCGCACAACGCGGTTTGTCACAGTATTGACAACTGAAGAGACGTCAGCGTTTGGCCAAGTGTCGATAGATTAGGGAATAACATACTTTTAACTCCCAAAAGCGTAGCGTAAATGATGAAAGCGCCGGTCTCGTCCCAGATAACATTGCTCCAACGAGCGGGTATGTGACCATCTGGTCCAGGAAGCTCAAACTCCTTCTCCATAGCCAATCTGCGACCAAACTCCATGGTCTCAACTTGGTATATGGCAGTACCCGCTTGTTGCATCTCTTGAATAGCTTCAAGAGATTCATCATATTTTCGTAACAGTTTCCCTGATAGCACTGAGAATACGCGGACTTGGCGGTCTGGAAGGGAGAATGTGACGAAAGATGATTGATTGGGTGAAAGCGTGATGCATGTCGGGAAAGATTTTGACTAAAATAGATTTGAACAAGCAATACATCGTAGTTCTTGTAGACTTACCTTCTTGAATTCATATAGGTCAGTCGAGCTCTTGAATGACCACAAGCCCGGTATATATTTGGGCAATCCCCAAGGCTCTGAAGGTTGCCAATACTCGATGAAACCTGCTTCATCCGCAGAAATGACAATGTCATATCTATCGTTGTACTAAATGAGGGATAAGTTTTGGTGCCATACTATAATGCGTCGGATCACGAACCACCATGAGGTGCACTGGGAACTTGTGGAGAGTGTCCACCGTATCAACAGGCGTACCATCGCCTCGCCCGTCATAGAAACGTATTACGCCAGATGCAGAATCTGATCTGTGTTTAAAGTGAGCGATGAAGTGGCAGAACAGATTGATAGGTACACTTACACCGCAAGGAGAGCCTGGGATATACCTTTGCGGTTGACCCAACAGCACGCATGAGGAATGTAATCCAGCTTGATGATATTAATCATGTCTTTTCCGTTTTTATTAGCAGAAAGAAACGCGCATACAGCCGAATTAACGCACCAAAGTTGACTACATCAAATACCTTTGCTGTCCGGTCCTCTGATATTGTCGCGAAGAGCTGTCCATCTGCACTGGCAGAAACACCGGAGATTGGTGTCAAGTGTGCTCGGTAATGTTTGACAAACTCTATCCCTGCTTCCTGCTTTTTCCATAGCTTCACATGTCCGTCAATGGACGTTGTGACTAAGAAGTCAGTCCTAGAAGTCGGTATCAACATTCAAGACCCGCTGAAGACGTGCCAGAACGACAGACTTGGTCATAACAGAATAGTTGATCACATCTCTGTGCATGAAACTCTTGTAGTACTGGTTCGCGTCGGGTAAATACTCAAGGTAGAGTCGCTCATGAGGCAGAACTGGAAACCGAAAATGCAGGTGGGTTCTTCCGTTGTACTTTTGAGGGCTGGACAGCACCAAAAATGAATGGGAACATACCTTTACGCTTTTTTTTCTTTGTACTTTCGGCCTCTTCAGTGGCCGGTAGAGGCATTGGACCGAGATCGTCGTCGGAGTCGTCTCCGTCGTTTTTGACATCCTCTTCGGTGACTTCATTGACGACGCCACCCTCAACTTCTCCCTGTCGTGCTCGCTTCCCGAGAACTTGATTGTCCTGCGTGTCAGAGTCGGTCATCGTTGGGGACGAGGTCATGGGAGCAACTGAAGGCAAGATATCTTGGAAAAAACAACGATAAACACCAGTCAAGTTCTCGATTCTGCTGGGATGGAAGTGGTCAACGGTAGCATCCAATACTTGAACATGTTCAGTAACGCCAAAGAAAAGAACAATGAGGCACGAAATGGACGTTGAAGTTTCGAGAACTTTCTGCAGGAGTGAAGCAGACAAAGGCTTTCTATTAATGGGAATATAGATGCATACAGTCCCAGCCTCTTTCTCTCTCTCTCTCTCAACATTCAACAATGCCACTCAACTACTCCAAATGGGACCAGCTCGAGGTAATTCTCTGCGGCTTGTCTTGGCCTCTGCCATCTGAAGCCTGGCCGATTAGGTCTCTGATGATTCAGATATCGAAGGACATCCCAACGTCGATCACCGCTCGCTCGTCAGGTAAGTTTCGAGACTAGACTAATCTCAACCTGGTCTCAAATGATGCATGGAGGTGGCGTCAACGCGACATTCACGAAAAGCGAGAAGAACGCAAATATAAGATTTCACTGCTCGAGGCCAATATCAATTGTGATAATGTCCTTTTGCCGCGCGTGAAAGAGATCGCCGATAAGCTGGCAAAGTCAGATCAACAGTTATCTTATTTCAATTCCCTCGTCGAGAAGCTCGAGAAGAATCCTTCCAAGGAATGTCCCCCTGGAAACGACTCGTCAAAATCAGAGCAGACATACGACGGCATGCTCCTCATCTTACTGAGGGGTGTTACGGATGCCGTGAAGAAGCGCATATCTATGCTGAATCTTTCAGAATCAGAAAAGGAGGCTAGGTTGGGCTCAGAGCTCGCTGATGAGATGGGTATGCATGTAAAGGAACTACGGAAAGAAATCGACAAAAAGAAACAAGAGCTGGAGGAAGAAGTTCAAGAGCAGAAAAGGAAGATTACAAGCGAAGATATTCATGAAGGTTTCGACAACAAGGTACTTGCAACCCTTGCTCGCAATGCCTTGAACTGAACAATGCTTGTAGTATGTGCCTCCCAAGCCAGAGCCACAGTCCATCACAAAACCCAAACAGAAGAAAAAGGCTCAAGAAACAACAATTGAGGTACTGAACCCTAGTGCATCATCATCAGCTGCTCCGGCAGCTGAGCCAGAGGTTGCCTCCGACGAGGAGGAAACCGACCTTCCTGAACTCACACCTGCTCTGGAAGGTTTTGCAAAGATTCCATTGGGGGAGTATCAAAAGTCATGGGAATACATTCAGAATCATCGGGATGTTTATGTCGATGGTGCTTCCGATGCTCTACTCGTTGCCGCGTTCACAGCTCAGGGCGACGGTAGAACAAAATACGCAAAACAATGTATACATCAAAGCATGCTCCTACAGTATTGTGAAAAACTTGGCGCGGACGGTCCTCGCATGTTCTTCAAAAAGTAAGCTACTTGCTTCTGTCAAAGAATGATCATAACGGCTAGCCTTAGAATGATAACCGGCGACAAGCGTGCCGAAAAGATTTTCCTTGACGATTTTGAAAGGACCTATAATCATCTCGTCGAAAGGGTTCGAATAACCAGCGAAACCGCAAATGCAGGCAGGGAACAAATACAACTTGTCGCAGAAGATCCAAACGTGAAAATCGAGTTTGACGTTCCCGATGGTCCACCTCCCGAGCACCTCTCACTGGAGGGACCCGGTACAGAGACTCTCGACATAGAGGAAGTCCGTAAAGCACTGCAGTTGCGTTGGGATATCTATTCCACCTTCCCCGAAGAATTTCAGGAAGCACTTAAAGGAGGTGATCTTCAAGAAGTCAACAAAGTCCTTGGTGAAATGGATGTTACAACAGCCGAAAATGTGGTTAACAGCTTGGATATGGCAGGAATATTGAGCTTCTCGCAGAAGGGGGTTCGAGATATGACAGGTCAAGGCGAGAGTGAAGAGAAGGAATGATAGTGTACTCAGACTCGTAACAAGTGTTTATGTATGTATATAATCCTGTAATGCGGACCTGAAGATGGCATGCGCAAGGCGACAGAGGCATTGATATTACAAGACCGTGAAATCACTGACTACTAAGTTTGATAAAGCTGGGTTTGTAGAGGTATAGCGAGCATCCGATGTCAGATTGACGACGACTCTAAATGATTAAAGCAGCATCAAACCCATGCATTACGTCACCAGATAATCACAAACTCACTTTAACGACCACCATCCACCGACCTACAATCATAAAAGAATGGGCTTCATTCTTCCTTCTCCTCCAGCATCGCCCGCCACCCAAGCCCAAGCCCTCATCCTCAAAAAATCCTCCATCGAAACCGAAATTCAATCTCAAATATCCATCCTCCAAGCCAACAACATCGACATGACCACACCTCTCGTCGACGCCGAAGGATTTCCACGCGCCGACATCGATATTTACGCAGTACGAAGAGCTAGGGTGAGGATAATCGAATTACGAAACGATTTGAGAGATGTTATGAATGAGGCTGGGAGATTTTTGGAAGAAGTTTATGCTAAACCTGCTGAACCTGATTCGAGCATGGAAAACCAGGAGCAGCAGGGAACACAACAAGATGATTTGGTACCTTTCGCGAGAGTGGATGGTATTTCTCCTGGAAGTCCTGCTGCGGAGGCTGGTATGCAGAGGGAAGATCTCATCCTTAAATTCGGCAATCTCGTCAAATCTTCCTTTGAACCTCCTTCGTCTCTAGCGCCATTAGCTACCCTCGTATCGCAGAATGAGGATGTGCGTCCGAGTCTTGTCTTCTCTGTGCTGACTGATATATATTTGTGTACTAGAAACATATTATCATCCGAATTAGGCGTTCTGGGGAACAGAAGTATCTGACACTGACGCCCCGCCAAGGCTGGGGAGGACGGGGCATGCTGGGGTATTTCTTGTCGTCTATGACTCGATGATGTCGACTAACAGCAGCTCGTTTCAGGTGTCATATCGTGCCATATACGGCTCCATGATATTCAACTTATTTGATCTGTACTTGTACTCGCGTCCAGCCCAAATTTTACTACAAAGTCTATTAAAATCCCTACATAAAGTAATTCCGTCGCGGTCATACTGTGCAATAGATACTAAGTTAAAAGAGTGGGGTAGTAGAAATTTCGAAAAGGGATAAGGGATGATGCAATGCAATGCCAATATGAGAGGTATCCCATCATACTAAACAGAGGTCAATGGTCGTCGCCCTGCGCGTACACATTCACGAACCGCTCCACCACTTGCCAATCTTCGTCGTACCATATTTGATGCTCTTCCCGATGCCAGCCGTTACAATTCCCTTCATCGACTGCACCGTCGCAGGACCCCTAACAATCTTACCTATTTCCTCCATAATCACCTTCCTCAACACTTCTTCATCCGCGGTCAACTTTAACCAATAGGCATTCTCATCCTCTTTCAACAATTCTTCACTCACACCCCTTTCCGAAAACCGACTCCGGACCCGAATCAGCAAGTTATGCGGTAATTTGCGAAGATGGTAGGTTCTAGCATGGGGACTCGTGTCTTGCTTGATTCCATTCAAATGTGTCGGCCAATGAGTCCCAGGAAGTCCAACCAGAAGTCGTTGATACAATTCTTTAAATTGCGGTCCCTGTTTACGCACAATATTCCCAACCTTTCCACGGTTTTCCGCAGGAAGAACCATTCTTGGATCACCATTATATGAAATGGCAGCGATAGTTTCAAACAGCTGCGTTTCCGAGAATTGATCCGGGAGTGTAAGGAGTGCCGCGCGTACTGCGGACGTGAGGTTGACTTGTTGGGTTAATCGTACACGAGCATCGTCTTTGATGATCCGTAGAGGCTTATGCATGCGACCGGCCAGGTATAAAGTGCGCCAATTGAGTAGATCGTTGCATAGGTTATCAATGCTGGTGACACCGTATTTGATCACCTAATCGGATCAAAATTCCGCGAGTCAGCTCGGCGACACGAACACTTCCCGACCCTCCGCTCAACAAGCTCGCGAAAAGACGGAGAGGGAGGAAGAAAAGAAATGGATAGCTTACTTTACCGTTCATAGGGACGTAGGCATTGAACCATACTCCTGGCCCTATATCCTCTACTCTCTCGACATAACTCGACCCAAGCATTCTCGCGTGCATGGGGTAATGTGCCGGGTACTGTTGCATATTGATATAGTGAAAATGCGCTGGATGGGTCACTGCGAACATAAAATCCAACATCGGTGTTTCGGCATCTTGTTCTCGACCATCTTGCTCGAACACCCCTGACCCATATGCAAAGGCATATCGTATAGGTGCATTGAACTTGGCCACGACATCCTCTAGCAGCGCTCGTGTGGCATCTGTCACGGGTAACAATTGATTACGACCAAATGTAGGAGGTAGTCGGGGTAAATTAGAATTGCGGGGTAGCTGCTGAGATTTAGCGGGTCGAGGATGAGGATAGAGGTGAGATCGGGGTTTGGAAGTCGGGAGTGGTGGAGGGGGCGACGAGGAATGAGAGTTACTGCCTGCAGCGACTGGTTCTGTAGCAAAGCGGCGGACGAGGACGACGGTGGCGAGCGATGGCCTTCGAGCTGCAGCGGCGAGCATTGCGATTGACAAGGAACGCAATGCAATACCTCGCGCTGCAAATGATAGCCGCACGTGATCTCACTCCACTTCAAACAACTTTGGGATCAATTAACGTTATACTGCGTTTAATCTACATCCACTCCTCACCCATCCGACTCTTCACCCCGACTTTCTTCCGCCGATTAACTTGGCTAGTTCCAAGGCTCACTGCCCTACCTCCTTTCTGCCGGAAACTTCCCTCCATAACCACACCCTCCTCGCCCGCACCTAGGCCGACGCTCCCCGCTCTCCTGCCAATCGAATCCCCTGTGGTCGATGCCGATGTTGGGCTAGCTGAGGCAGGCCCCGGTCCACCAATCGCCCAGCCCACTTCAACTCCGCACTTGATGCTCCATAGCCACGCCAGAACGAACACAGGTGTGCTTATGAGCACATTCAGGACTGGGTATATATCGGGATACCGTGACGGTGGGTTGAAGAAGAACTCTAGAACATGAAGTCCTATTGCTGCAGTATATGTAACCTATATTCAGAATCATTTCAATCTGCTTGCGCTATAATATTGAAGGAAAGGCACTCACGAGCGAGAGTAGCTGCACAAGCGTGCCAGATGGTAAACGAAGTGGATTGTATCCAATGATTCGATTCCAAAGAATTAATAAAGCAATATATTGAAAACCGAGTCCATCTTTTTTGAGTAGTGGCCACATGCTATATCCGAATCATCAACGAAAAGATCATATGGTTAGTAGCTGCATCTACGCACCTGAAGACGCCAATATTATTGACCAACACGCCCCATGCATAGACTGATGAGTCCACAGGAGCACCAGACAATAAGAGCGTCATAGGCAACAACGGAACAAGTATGGTTTTCTCGTGAACTTGGAACGAGAACAAAAAGAATGAAAAAGACGATGTCAATAGCGCGTACGGCAGAAGCGGAAGAAAGGGCGTCTGCTTCTCTTGATCCTCTTGCTCTCTCTCCGCAACATTTGAAGCGGCAGACATACGCATCCTCCATCCCGAATTTAACATAACACCTACGCTTGGCAAAAATCCAAGTGCAGTCAAACCGGCAGAAAACTTGACCAACATACTCCTGCTCACACGCTCGCGCCACTTGAGTACCACATTACTCGCACACCAAAAATTTGCAACTTTGTCTTCAAACAAACCCCGATTGAACGGGAATATCCGTGAAATGGGATTCAGAATGTGCATGAAAGATGGAGCGAAAGGTGGGAGGTAGAATGGCAGAAAAAGGACCATGAAGCAAGAGATGGTGGTAATGGCAAGGCGCGTGAAGTGTTTAAAACTTTCGAGACGAAAATACTCAGCGTGGTCATTATGAAAGTATAAGAAAACATACCCAGGACCCGGAATACCGAGAAATACACATCTTGCCAGCAAATATGAACCGATACCGGGAGCGTAATACAAGGCCATCTGCTTGAAGCCGAGGCTCAAGGTGAAAAATACAGCACCAGCCAGATCTTGTCCGGTAGCAAAGAAATTCATCGCAAGTACGGTAAAACCTAGATCAGGATAAGGACAAACAAAAGTTATCAGTAAAATTCCCGTACCAAGCATGACCGAGTTGTACTGAAAGTGACCAAAATCAATCAAGAGAAGGGCTGGATGGAAGAGCAACGTTAACAGAGCCAGTTCCTATGTTTATTTTTAAGCATGGATGCTCATGGCTAAAGACAAAAACGACTCACCTGCGTTCGGCCGGATCGGTTTCCGTGCCATACCCTCGAAAACACCAGAAGTGCAGGGACATAGACTAGCATGTCCCATGCGACGACGGTAGATCTCATAAATATTTTACTTCCTTCAGTTTCAATACCTCGAGAAGCATCCAGCGCGACCCATGTTGGATTTATCCAATGCGCACTGTTTCATCGGACATATTAATGAATAGAACTGGAAGCATGAGGAAAGAGACTTACATCACGCCACATATCCAAGAGACATATGCCGTTAGAGGAGGATAGTCTAAACCCCAATACTGGAGGTCATAACTATACCATAGACGGAAAGGCAAATGCAAGGTCAACTCCATCCAATGTCTTTGCGCTTCATAGTCTCCATACATGGGTGGCGTACTGTGGCCTGCAAACCTTGAGTTGACTCCTCTGTGAACAAAACGAGGGCGTACCAGAATACGAGCCTAAGCTGATGCAAAACTTGACCAAGGTTGACGTGAACACAAGTAATGGAATAATCCAAGCTCGGATTCCACGTTTATGCATCCACCTTATCCACGCCCTACCTATCCCCTCTTTTTCTCTTTCCTCGCCTACTTCCTGGCCATGTCTATGTTGACGCCGCTGGAGGAGAGTCGACGAAGAATGGCTCGAACGCAGCAGACCAACACTACCTTCCTTTTCACGTTCCTTCGCATGAAGCTGTTGATTAAGAAATAATGTACTAAACGACTGGTCCGAGAGCCTTCTACTCCGAAGCGTTTGACCGCCTTGCGGTGATACGAAACTTGGACTCGAGGTTGATACACCAAGTTCTTGTTGTGCCAAAATCTTCGTAGTCCCGGCTGGAGCGGTAGTATGGTTTGCTGATGAATCGCGGAACAGCCGTGGTGACCGAGCGCGTGTAGGTGAATGTTGATGATGAACAGAATATAACGTTGACTTCGGCGGCGAGTCGGGAGGAAGTGATGTCTCTCGAGAATAAAGGTTTGCTGAGGATAATGGAGGAGTAACCGTCTCGGAATTTCTGGGATCTGAATCTTCTCCACCCCTGGCTCCTAGCCACGTCGAACTTGCATTACTATCAATGAGGTGCCTCCTCGGTACAGGTGCTAGGATATCTAGCTTTCTCCTACCCGCACGATTTGAGTATCTTTCACACCAGTTGAAAAGCTAAAATCAGGCGAACAAAGGACATACTGGGGTGGTTGAGATTTTCCGGGAGTCATTCTGTATGGTCCCGAATATCCACCGTAAGTTCCTGCCAGCCCTTGGGAGCGTAGGTTGGTAGGAGAGTCGCCTCGCGACGTTACAGGACTTGGGTTGGTATAAATTGACGGAGGATTCACGAAGGGACCACGACTACGCTGTGATCCACGGGAATGTGACATGCGTTTAGAGGAGGGTGGCACGGAGGTGTGGATGTCCATGGTGTAAGTGGAGGAACGGAAGCCAGCACTCAAGTTGACAATTGACGCGTGCCATTCATTGACCCGGACTCCGGCAATCCGGCAATCCAATAATCTATCTACTCGACGTGAATATCCTCTCCTTCCAACACTTTCTCTCCGTCCTCTGACAACTTCACATTCTTCTGCTCGCAGTCATGTCAGAATCATAGAATATAATCTCTGAGCCGTCTTACCTCGTGCACAGAGGACTTGCCAACGTATTTAGTATGATCTAAATATTCTATCTCTCAGCGAAAACATAGTTGGATATAACTTGACGTACATCCATAAGCAACCAAATCTCCTTTCTCGTTTTTAAAATCTGTACGAGTATACGCTAGTTGCTTGCCCATCCCGGTCAAAGTCGTTTTAGCATACAGCACGTCCCCGACTCGACCAGCGGGCCGAACGAAGGATGTGCCAATGTCAGTAGAAACCCCTGTCATGTAATGTCCCTTTGTAGCGACAGCTAAGGATCCGAGGGTATCAGTCAGCGAGAGGACGAGGCCTCCGTGGACTGCAATGACGGACTTCCATTAAACCTTTGTTAACCGGATGGCGCGAGAAACCTTACCTGTCTATTACCACAGAATGGAGCGTAAGTCATACTGTTGTCAATAGAGAGTAGAAGTACGCACCCCGACACGGTTTGCTGGAATTCAGGTCGTCGTCAATAGGATACTTATACGAGGAACACCCCAACTTACTATTAGATTGCTCGATTTTTAACGAGCTTTCGACGCATCCGGGTACCGCCCGATGAATTTGTAGCTGTTGAACGCTAGTCACCATCGAATATTCAGTGCATTCATACTATACCTACATGAGGAAAGCACTGAGAGTCATGTCCTGGGATGAAGAGTGTCGGCTATGACCCCATCCTCGATCGGCATCACCGTATGGCGCCAAAAAGGCCAACAGACCTTTGTTTTCTACAAAACTCTTCCAAACCTATGGCTTTTAAGTATACGTAATCATTAGAAATACCGGGGACATACTCTGCGCGTAAAACGAAGACAAGCAGCCATATGAATGGAAATGACAGTAGGGTGTGAAGCTGTTTAGATGAATTGGCTTATTCGTTGCCTGGGAACTTGTTTATCTTATCCCGCTTTATTCATTCTTCGACCACTCGCATCCATGCTTTGGAAACAACATTTCGAACGAGGGACAGCGCTGTTCAAGCAAGGCAAGTTTCCCGAAGCTCTGGAACAATTCAATCAGGTACACATAATGCTGCGCGCTGGATAGTGCTAATATACATCATCTACAGGCACTCGCCAATGGTGGCGAAAAACAGTATATCCTCTACGATTCACGCGCAGCAGTATACACAAATCTCGACAAGCCAAAAGACGCGCTCCATGATGCAAAAACCACCATTAGTCTGGCGCCCCAGCGGTGGCATGGCTATGCGCGTGCCGCCCGACTCTTCATGAAAACCCACAAACTCGACGCCTCCCTCACGATGGTCGATCGTGCTCTCGCGTGTATTAAACCGGAGGATCTCACTCGACACGGCGAGTTGTCGAAATTAAGACAGGAAATCGCCAATACCCAACGAGTGCTAGCTGAACGTGCAAAGGCAATGCGGAGCTATATCACCCAAATGCCTGTAGAGATTTACGTGGAAATTTTCCAAATGGTCCTGACAGACAATTATGCGCGAATTATCACCCTGCTGCAGATCTGCGCCTTCTGGCGGCAGGTCATCTGGGAGGCACCAAGTCTTTGGCATACGCTTGTTCTGTCGAAGGCACGTCCCGAGAAAAAGGCATCACTGTGGCTCGAAAGAGCAGGAAAA
Source organism: Agaricus bisporus var. bisporus H97 (assembly GCF_000300575.1). Taxonomy (NCBI): domain Eukaryota; kingdom Fungi; phylum Basidiomycota; class Agaricomycetes; order Agaricales; family Agaricaceae; genus Agaricus; species Agaricus bisporus. The sequence continues at coordinate 835,848 of NW_006267370.1, read as the reverse complement.
CGTATCCGGGAGCTGCATGTTCTTGATTCCTACTGTCCCATCGGAAAACCCAGTTTCCTTGATGACATAGATTGGTCGTATCTACGCGTCTGCAGGATACATTCGCTGAATATTGAGACTTACATTGATCCTCGATTAATGTTCTCGCAACTCAAAGACCTCGAAATCAGCGCAGGAAGAGATAATGGCGGAGAATACTTGTTCTCCTTACCGGAGCTGAAATCCCTCTCGATTCACCGTGCTAAATTCTATTCGCTGACACCGCGGCAATCATACACGTGTCTTGCAAGTCTCTATCTCGAAAAGTGTACTCTAGATGGGGACTCACATGAGCCCTTTTTCAATTCGCTGGTCCATAACTCTCAGCTTGAGTTGCTACATCTTGACAATTGCTACCTAGCACCCCGAAACACTGTACTACACATATGGGAAAATGATTACCCTGTCTTTCAAAGCTTGAAAACTCTTGAAATGATCGCGACAGTTGGGGCTTCACAAATTCTCCAATGCAGTTTTCCAGCTCTTCAAAAGCTGCTCCTTGAGTCCTTCGTGGATACAAGAATTACAGCGTTTCTGAGCTCAGAATTTCCATCTCTGACGGATATTAGCCTGAAGAAGGTGCCATTGGACCAAACGACTCTTGATACCATACTCGGGTCGGCCCGAACGCTCGAAACAATCACACTGAATGGCATTTACGCAAATCCGACTATTAATTTTTTAGTCAAAGAAGATCAGCCAGGTGGTCTCCCCTGCCTATGCCCCCGACTTCGATATCTGGATGTCTCGAATTGTCCAGATATGCAGACGTCCACCTTACATGCTTTAATCCAACAACGACTCCGTCTTTCGACTATTGAAGGAGGAACAGATGACGAAGCGGAGGGTGGCTCTGCGGCAACGGCGGCAACGGTAAACAAATTAGAAGTCTTGAAGATGAATGGATGTCCAGAGATCGACTCGAGGTGGCTGCCTTGGTTCAGAGAGCATGTGGCTGAGGTTAGCTGTATTTATAATTCATCTCGAGGGCAGAAGCAAAGGCATTCCGCGAAGCGAATGTAAGTGGCATATTACTTCGGCTTGGACGTCATTTTGTGTATTGACTAGTTGTATTTAGAAATGGAATTTGAAATTTGCCGGGACAAAAGTGTATAACGCCTGCGAACTATCCATGCATTTTATCGATAACTCCTCGGCCAATTTGATATCATGTCGTCTTCGAGCTTTCTCGAAGTCATTCAGCCCTTGTATCTTGGATTCATTTTTAAAGTTTAACCACGAACATACGACGCCAACGTCAATAAGCCAGTACTGGAGACAAGGATCGGTTGCTCGTGCCCTTCTAAACCCGGCGAACTATTTCGAGAGATCCCCTTTTCGTGGTGCAGCTGCTGAAATTCAGCTCAATCAGCGCGCCAATTTGCATGATCTCCGTATCGCAGCTTGTCGTGGACCATTTGGCATGGTTCTGCCATGCACATCCACTTGTAAAGTTTGGGTAACGCAAAGATAAAAGAAAAGAAAATTCCCTCTACAAACCTCCATCCGCCGAGGAAACAAAAGGCGTCGGCACTCTCCCTAGTAGGAGCATCGACTCATGGTTGGCTACAGGGGTTCGCTAAACAGCTTTAACGGAAGTTCAGTGGCCTTCTCAAATACTGTAATACCAATTGTGCCTGACAATTCCTCCAACGACTTCGGTGAAGGGGAAAGTTAGAGCTGTACTGGCGTATTTGTTGGAGCTAATCGACACTATATGTTCCCACTTTTGCATTGGTTTAGACGCTGGAATACTAGTGGGTAGATTAAATCACAGGGGACCTGGCATCTCCCGGAGAAAGATAGAAGTTTAGAAGGCGGGACAGTACAGTCTATATTGTGAGATTTCATTGCTACGAATTTACCTACCTGATATTGCCGCCAAAAGTAAACTCAATTTCGCGAATGAATCCGGGAGTAGATTAGTCTAATGGTCATAACTAAATATAATATAGATAATTATAGCTACCCCGCAAATCTCCCCTCTTCCTGATGTTGATCACCAGTGAACGCACAATTGCATTGTAACAAGCTACTTTATAGGTCTCGATTACCTGGGTTCCTTTGATTCAACGGTTTTCATTGACTCCCGACACCGTACTCCGTCACGATGCAATGGCGGACAGTCAACTTTTCTGTCTGGTCGGCCAGTAGCCCAATCTCATAATTTACTTCTTTATCAATACAGTGGTAATGGTGCTATGAAAATGGAAGATCAGTTTACCGTACTTTAAGGATAGAAGACATGAAAGGACCTACGTCCTTGGTAGCCCATCCTCCAATCATATAATGAATATCGGTCTTTTCCAATGACTGCCCACACACGAAAGGCTGGTACTCTTTTGCAGAAGGAGCGTTACGGGTGGCTTCAGCCCAGTTCAAGAAAAGCTGCTTGAGTACGGGGGATGAACCGTCTCCTTTGACCTGAACCTGGGCGATTTCGGTGACGGGTGCTTTGAAAACCATAGTGGGATCGTCGCTGGAGACGATATGGAACACGTTAAAGCCTGCCGCGCCATCCGCACATTTGGTGAAATCTTTAAGAAGTTGTTCGTAAACTGGTGCATCTTCTTCCAGACGCTTGTGGTCTGCACGACTGTCCCAAGCTATTGAGATAAGGTATCAGCACATTATCCAGAGCGCGTGACATGAAATTGGACGCACTAACGAAAACGAATCTAGTGTTAGTCTCTCCATCATCTACACATTTCCCAACATATATACTTCAGGTGGGAGTTCAAGATGAGATAAACTCAGGAATCGCCGATCACAACGACCGAGGACTTACTGTTGGGAGCCTTGGGCTTTTCGTACGGCGTCTAGGACGGGATTTATGAGAGATTCATCGTTCAGCATCGCCTCTGATGCTTTGAATGACAGTAATTCGATTGTAGGATGTTTAGCTTCGGACATGGTGGTGGAGATGGGGGTTTGATATGCTTGGGTTGTCCGCCAATTAACCCCCTTTATATTCTGAAATTGCAGTTGAGGTGGCCGCCCCCACTCGTGGTTGCGACAAGCATATGACCACTCGATGTCAAACCGCCGACCAACAATATGATGTCAGATATAATGCGAAAAGGCATTCGCCGCAGGGTAAATGTATACAGCTCCCAAGAAGTGCTTCGTTAGGTCCTTTGAGCAGACGAACTCACACGAGGCTACGGCCAATCGTGGATCATACACTCGGGTGTTATGAGTTCCCTCCAGATGGCGTGGGTTTTGTTAACTAGGCTATCAGAGCAGTTATTTTAAAATACACTGCCTAAAAGGGCATGTGCCTCTCGAGAACAGTAAACAGATTCGCCTCTAGCCAACACAAAGCATATGTCGAATCACTCCTTATGCTACATTCCACAGGTCATTGAGTACATTCCTTGTGTAAGAACAGGACACTCTTCGCTCGGTCCACAGCCATTTGATCTTCGAAGGATGCCCCAGGCCATTCAATGAGCCAATGATATCACGGTGAAGGTTGATCCGAGCTGATACAGAGATTCAGATAAGTCCCTCTAGTTGTTCTTTGATTCCCGTGAGCAATGCTAGCCATCGCGAAAGCCGAACCTCCTAATGACTTGTCGGATAGGAAGGCACTGACGATTGATCCATGTAAGACGTATCCAAACCAAGAGCAGAATTTTTGGGAACAGGTGCCTTGTAATGCATCCGATCCGAATCGTCTTCTGACGACGTCGAGTACATTGATATGTACATTAGAACCTTTCGCTTAGTCATATCATGAGCCACAGCAACTAGCTCACAGCGGGCCCACCAAAGCTATTTGTTCCGTAAAGTCCTGCAACCCAGATACCGCAGGCTGAGAATTTGGACTTTCGTGCGTATGATGTTCCAGAAAGAGAATACCAGAAGGGGAGAAGAACGGGTCCGTGCGCGATGTGTAAGACGCACGTGGTCCCACGAAGGTACGTAGCTGGAGGCTGGAGCGCTTGTTCTTCAATCTTTCCTCGCTTTGTTCTTCTCGATACTACTCTACCATGATGGCCACCTCTTCGCCAGGATCTCCCTTGATCTCTCATGGCTCGGCGGCCGATGCGGACTCGCTGCGGGCTGCAGCCCTCAGAACTCTCAAATTGGGCAAAAAGCGGCGGCCAACGTTTAACAAACCCCAAGCAGTTCCCCTCTCACGGCCTGGGCCCCAGGATATTTTTCAGCTTGATTATGGTCAAGATGACAACTCGTCTGAAGTCCCATCGGTGTCTGCTCCAGTGCCTTCTCCATCGACCAGCGCCCTCCATGTTGCACCGTCTGCGCCGACTTTACATGAAACGGACGTGGATATGCGGGAGGAAGGAGAAATTAGTGACGAAGAGTCTCCCGTAGCGGCTGCTAACCTGTCGAAGCCCACCTTGGATCAACCCGACAATGTCCCCCTATATGTCCAGGCCGATCGACAAGCAGTTACATCTATGTCATCACTGACAGGATCCCCTGTACCCTCTCTCCTTAACAGGATTTCGTCGCCTTCATCTCGGTCTCCTACATCGTCCGTTCACATGGCCGAAGGACCATATCCTATCTTGGACATCGGTCATGAACCTCCTACGAGCACTCCTCCACCGTATTTCCTAAGTGTTTCTCCCCAAGAGAGCGTACCTCATGAAAACCATTATTTCCCCTTCGAGGACCTTGATCGCCGCGACGTTCGTCCTGGTCTGAACAGTAAGTCTTCCGTTCCACCCGTGAATCCGTCTTGATGCCTGCCTTACTTAGTGAATCGAATGGAATATGATACGGCGAAAGACATCGTACTCGATTTACTTGGCTGGGGTGTACCTCCTCAGTACTTGGTTGAATGTGGATTAAGCAGAGAGTTGATTTACTACGTCTTCACTGATCTCAACCTCAAACTTCCACCGAATCTGGCTGGACCGCTACATGACAACAACGTTCTTTCAAGTGAATTGCCAGCACATGGTGAAGAAGCACATGACGTTCAAATTGCTTCCCCGACAAGTGGCCCAGTCGTAGATCTGCAACAACCTGGATTACTCGCCCCTTTGGAGATCTCTGATAGTTCGGCGTCGCGCGTCAATCCGTCAATTCCTAATTCAGCACCGACTACCCAGAAACTTGAAGACATGGAACGCCAGCGGCGTGAAGAGTTATTTGCTCGCAAGAACGCTGTATTAGCATCTCGTAAAGCTAGACGCTCTATCGATGCGTACCCCCCGACTCCTCGACCATCTGATATCCAAATGGCATCTCTGGCCCCTAATGAAACTGTCGAAAGCTTTTTGAAGAGTATTGAACCTGGAAGCCAAGTGGGTTTATTTGAAATCGTTTGATACTCGATTATAACACCGTGTTTTAGGTAGAACCTCCCTCAGCCTCTCAACAGGAACTCAAGGATGTGGATGATATACCCGGACTAGGCATCCCGCGGACCGAATCGGTCCCAACTGCCTCACCCCCTTCAAGCACCTACCTCACGCCACCGACTTCGGGAGATAGTAGCTCTTCGTTCCCTGCTCAAGTTCAGCTACCGTCTGAGTCAACTTTTGTGCGACCCTATCGAAACAGAGGTGTGCGGCGACCTGTAGCTTCCGATTTCGTTGATGTGGAGGATTCTCTCTCCTCTTCAAACGGCGAACCTTCGTTGAATAGCAGAAGGTCGCGATCCAGCATGAACTTTTCCAACATCGTCAGCATGCGTCGATGCATCATAGATCTTAGTGACAGCGAAGATGACGATTCCTATCCTGATCCCCTTAATTTTGCTAAGCGGGCAGTCCCTCGTAGCTCCCATGTGTCTCGTAATTCGTCAAGATCATCCCCGATTCCCCCTCATTCCAATAGAATGAGATTAGCTAATGTGACGCCTTCTCCAGAAGCCACTGCTCTCGAACTTCAAATCTTGAAGATGCGAGAAGAGATTGCGCAAATGGAACAGAATATAAAGCGGAAAGCTGTAAGGTTATTTACTTTTCTCCACCAAGAGGACTCACTCATTTCTGCTCGAGCTGGCAAAGATGACTGCCATATCCATTAACGATCAAACTGATCTCCCCATGTCTGCTCCCGGAGATAGCTCTCAGGAATCAGACAGGGAGCAGTCATCACCCACTGAACAACCTATCTCGGATCAAAACTTTCAAATGAGTGCGTTCAAGTCTCCGTATTCGGCCTGCCCTGATAACGCGACTTCGCCAGGTCTCTGTCGCCAGGACGCACCCAACGTTGATGACAACATTATGACTACCATCGGTTCTCAACTTTTAGGCCCGCATATCTGCCTCTCTTCACTGACTTTGGTTTATCCAGGTGACTCTAGTGTGTCTGACACTCGCTCAGATTGCTCAGATAAATCTCCAGGAGGTGTGTGTACCGCGTAATTTTCTCATCCTTGTGTATTCTCTCATTGCTCATCTCGTTGCTCATTCCCTTATTCACCTTATTGCGGGTCTTTCCGTCTGTTACTGTTCTTTGCTCTGGTTTTTCTTTTCTTGCACCTTTATCCTTGATTCCCACATATGGTAAGGGTCCCAAGCACAGATATATGAGCTGGCAAGGAGCTTTCACTCTCGCTGCACTTCTGCAGACCATTCTGACGACAAAATTCTGTTTCTTTCGTGCTGATTCACCTACGCACACGTCTACAGGCACATTTCAACGTGGGAGCCATCGATAAGAACGAAGATGTCTCTAGCCCATCAATTCTTGATGCCGACCTAGCGTTACCGCTGTCGGCACGGGTACGTCTCTCTTTACTTTAATTCCCTGACAGGCAATCCCTCGGTCATTGCTGGGTAACGCGCTAACTTGGTTGTTTTTCCAGGTCATACCGGATACACCTGATCAGACACTCGAGCCTCAGCTTCTTTCTAATCTATCGTCAACTCTCCCGGATCGGTCTTTTCAACCTTATCAGTCGACTCTCTCTAACTACCCCTTTCTACGTACCCGAATGACCCCACAACCATCTGCTTTTGATTCTTTTTCTTCAGACACACCGTCCCATAAACATCTTGATTTGAATGGTGTAATCACCTCTGACTTTGACTCACCTTCTTCCAGTCCAGTCATGCTCGACCTACAATCCTTGAAGCTCGCCACGGCCATGAGATCTATCGATCCGTCACGACAACTCTGTCGATATGAAGTACCCGGTGGAGGTGTCTGTCATGACGACGGATGTAATGATGTACATATCAGCCGGTTGCAGATTGGTGTGAATTGGGAGACGGCAGAACCAAGCGGTGCGTAATCTGTCTAGTCATCAGCCGCGGGAGGGTAAAAGGGAGCTTATAAATGTTTCCCCTCTACCTGCCGCTTTCTTGCTGCTCCTCTTTTTGGTGATTTTTGCCGCACTCGGATTAGACGAAGAGACTGCCAATTTTCTTCTAGCTGGAATGCCATACGAATGGCAAGCCAAGAATCATGTCACTGTGGGCAAGATGATGGCTGCGCTGACGCTAGTGCGGCAATCGGCATCCCTAATGACACTCAGTTATGAAGAACGTATCAGGCGGGCTCTCCTCATTCTCGAACCACAACCACCACCTGGAGTGCCTAGAACATCGTAGAGCAGAACACAATCAAGACGGCATGTAGTCACGAAATGACGGAGTGCTTGTTTCGACCTGTCGACGAAGCACGAGTGCTATGAAGTTCTCCAGGTGCTATTGAAAGCTTGGCAAGCAACACCAGGGCAACTGATATCAACATTCTTCTCGTGTCGCGGAAGGGTGAAACACGGGTGTGAACGCCTCGTAAGTGCGGCCTCGTTCTGAAGAGGACCGTTGGGCGCAAATTCGTTGTTGGAGGGTTTAACGAAAAAAAAAAAAAGAATGAAGAATATAAAAAAAAAGGATAAAAATTTTCATAAAGAGTTCTAAAAGACGCATATTGCGCACTTCTTGGAGTTCGCGAGTGCTTGCGCTCGGCGGAACCGAGGACTATGAGTAGTTTTGATCTTGCGTTAATGTATCTGTTGATGGAAGATAATAACATGATTTTGTATTTTGTTTTTGGAATTGCGACTGCGATTCAATTTAATAATTGGGAGTGATTGAGTATATATCAAGGTTCAGTCAAGACGTCAGTAAAGTTGCTTAGGATTTTCGACAGACATTGATGACAGAATCAGATTCAAGGAAACCGAGCCCCTGAGTCTTGACACAGGAGCTGGGAGAAACAGAGATCGAATGAATACTAGTGCTAGGGCCGTCGATTACCCTCGGAAAGACAATAATTGTTACGGAAGGACATCCCAAGGAGGGGAATATGGGGGAATTAGCGAATTGCCTGAAACGGTTTACACGCGGAGCTGGTCACATTGGCCCAAGTGTGGGTATAAGTATTTCATAAAGGTATTTCAACGCGAAGTTGATGGAAACTGAGGGTCTATTAACAATAGAGACAACAAGACAAGAGTACGCGGGGGTGGGATGGGGAGCTCTTCGATCGTACGGAGCGAGTCAGCAAGTGGAACCCGGGAAGGAAGGAATGGGCGGACCGGGGATTTGGCTGGATCCCAATGTGAGGTTCCAGATTTATATCTACAATTGCCTTTTTGGGATGACAGACAGGAACGTGGAACGGCCAGTGGTGGAAACGTGGGAAACGGTGCCAGGCGGTGAAAGAGAGGGCCCTTGGGGGCTCTGGGAGGTGTGTGGCGAAGAGAGAGAGCGAGAGACGTAGGGGCGGGGGCGAGGGGTTGAGTGGGAGGATGGGGAGGAGTGTTATCGGATTGACCGAATCGGGAAGGGTTCTCGGGGATGTCCGGATATGGGAGGGTGTGCCTTGTTGGTGGAGTGTATGTGCGTGTTTGGGGGTTGATGGCGTTTATCTTGCGTACGACCTCAAAAACGACCTGATCAACCTTCCCTTTTCGCCCTCCCACAGCAATTCCTTTTCCGGCCAGACTCCGTAACCCCCTCTGCTCACCGTTGTCCGCGTCCAACTCTTCCTCCTCGTCGCCGCTCTCGTCGTCCACAACGTACTCCAACAACCCCTTTCGTGTGAGTCATCGCCTCAGTTCCCCCGCTACCTCCCCCGCTCCACCTGCGCATCCTCTTCTGCATTCGTTCCTACTCGCCCTCCCCTACCTCTTCTCGTCTCGCCTTACAATCCATGATTTCTCCTCAGTCCTCCTCCGCCCAGTCGCCCACGTCACCCACTATGCGTAAACGCCAGCGCACTCTCGACATCCACTCGGCTACTTCTGCGCCCGCAGATGGCCATCCCAATCCGCCGGGTACTGCACCCGCTCCCGTAGGCGACGACGCGTTCATCAATGACCATGACGCGGTCGACAGCAACGGAGAGGATGATGAAGACGAAGAGAAGCCCAAGTCGGACAAGAAAGCAGGAAGACGAAAGATCAAGATTGAATTTATTCAGGATAAATCGAGACGTCATATAACGTTCTCCAAAAGGAAAGCAGGTAAGGCCCTTTTTGCCACCTCTTGCCATCTCTCCCTTCTCACATCGCTATTTACAGGCATCATGAAAAAGGTAATCAATTTTCCTCTTCCGTTTCCCGTCTTTTATTCAACATTCCTAATCAGGCTTACGAGCTATCCACTCTGACCGGCACACAAGTCCTCTTGCTCGTCGTCTCAGAGACCGGCCTCGTCTACACCTTCACCACCGCCAAGCTGCAGCCTCTGGTCACCCAGCCAGAGGGCAAAAATCTCATTCAGGCCTGTCTCAACGCTCCCCATGGTTCTCTCCCCTCATCGATGCCGGTGGGTACGCCGCTCAACCGTGCGTCCGGGCCCATGAGCATGGGGGCGCCACCACCTGGGTCTAACAATCTTCCTGGTGGTCTCTCAATCAGTGGCGCGCCCACTGGCAACCAAGTCAAAGATGACCAAGAAGGCGATGACGATGAAGAAGCTGTCCACGGCGGTCGTCCTACTGCAGGCGATAAGCGACGTAGGCGTGTCTCATCCGCGACTAACCCCCGTGGTGCAACTTCGCCGCATACACCCAATGCCAGTGTCCCTCCCCCACTATCAATTCCTGCTCCCGGTCCCGGTCAACCTGCATCTGCGCAGCCCCATACCGCACACCCGTCTCAGCAGCCTCCTCCGCAAATCTCCCTTGGTTCTCCTACATCACCTCAGCAACAACACACTCAGGTATCGGCCTCATCACCCCAGACATACTCTGGAAATTCATACCATCATCCTGGTCAACAAGCCCACCACCAAGCTGCACAGCAACATGACATGTACGCTGGACACGCTATGCCTCCAGGTGGGTATTCGTATCCAGGAATGGGTGCCCCTGCCGGAGGACCTGGTCAACCACTTGGGGGTCTGGCCGCTGCCGCCGCCCAACATGGACACTGGGCACAGCCCCAACAACAAGTCCAGCAAGGGGGGCACTATGGTAGGCGATAAGGTGATTGCTCTCGAAAATTTTACGACATATGCCCCCCTTTTTTGCCGTTATGCTCTTTGACTGTCTGAAACTGTGTCTCATTTCTGTTTGATTTTTTTTCTTCTCTTTTTGCATGTCGGTTATTGGTCTCGACCAAGTATCTGTAGTACGTAAATGAATTGAAGGGTGTAATTCCAACCTTCACTTACTCTATGATTCTTCTTATCTCACCCCTTCTCCGCTTTCGTTCTCAAATCCGTCTTGCCATTGCTTCGACCAACGAATAGTCTATCGTTTTCCCATCTGGCCCGGGACGGTATCTTGATTCGACCTTTTCACATTGTTGATGCCTGTAACGAGACATGACGCGTCCCTCTTATCTATCTACCTTACGCTTCTTTGTGCCATTACTTTTGAACTGGTGTGTAACTGAATCTTAGTATCTGAAATTGATGCATTTCTCAGCCCCTTTGATGGCAGCGTCATTATATGTTATTGAGATTGATAAATGAATGTGAGATTTCTTTCCTGAAATAATTTTAAATTTGCTGTCAACCCATGCCACTTCTGTATCTTCTTCCCTTACCTTCTCTTCTGAGAAAAGAATCGGAACGAGAGATCATGGCGTCGGTTCCATACTCGTCATAAGTATTCTTAAGGAACCTCAGGCTCAATTTAGTTATGGCCAACTTTGGGCGCATCCTTTTTCTAGCAAAGGGAACCTGTCATGATCAATGCCCCGATATATGGAAATACTTCTCGTCATCCAATCAGTTCTGCTGCCTCAATTTGTGGAGGTAGGGGCTTGGCTGGGGTAAATTTGATAGAAATGACTTCATTCGGATGCTGGAAACGGAAAAAAGGGTGTGCGTGTTAGAAACTCAATATGTAAAAAATGTTAATCAACACTCTTATATAGAGCGTTTGTTCACACCCGACGTCGTGGAATTAGGAAAAGAAAAAATGAGGAAAAGGGACGTGATGACTCTTCTGAGTTATTCGGTTACTTGATATTCGGGTTGGTCATTTTGTCCTTTATTGGAAAATTATTGACAGCGGCACCCCCTTTGAGGTTTTGTTGACTTTGGGATAAGTTTCTGCCTGGTTCGTCGAGATTGAGTTGTTCCTTATATTAATGGTGGGGGCGACGAATCAAGTGAATTAGCCTCGACAGTTTGATTCCTTTAATTCATTGGTAACACGCGTCGCCAACAGCCAGAAACTGGATGTGCTTGGCAAGAACATAAGCTAATTGGGTCATGAGCACGGAAGCTTTTCATATGTCCTTGGCACATACATTGCATCTCCTATCACAGGCTTCTCTTTGTCTTCGTTATTCTACGGCGAAGACAACATGTGGTTACCTGACATGCCAACAATTCAACTCACGATTGCGTTCTTTGTACATACGCAAATTAGCCGGGGATTGTTTGAATTCTTGATAAAAATATGTCCCCTAATTACCCGATGTCACCGTGGTTCCATGTTGCATTTATCAAAACAAGTTTGACATCGGAGATATTGTTTCGCGTGGTGGGTGTGTGTGTGGATCACGTTCTCTAATATCATAAGTAACTCTTGCATTTCGTGCTCTCTCTCGCTTCAACTTCTGGGGTTCTTTTTTCTTGTTCAACGTTTCAACCCCCGGTGCTTGGTATTTCTCTTGGGAATCCCAAATTAGGAAAATCAGCTGATAATGTAGGGGGGCTGCTGATGATAAGCTCCGATAAGCCACGGCAGGCTGTGAAGTATGGAAGCGTAGCTGGATTGTAATCCTAATCAGGTGGGGGTACTCTTGATCAATGAACAGCATGGATGCTTAGCTGCGGCCGAATGAAATTTTTAGTAAACCCGGAGCCGGGTAGAAAAGCTAAGGTTTTTGTTCTTCTAATGTTCTTTTGACATTTTTAATATACTTGCTGTAAAATACGTGCCTGCAACCAAGATAATTGACGTGCGATTGGATTTGGGTATATTGCCATATAAACGGAATATATCATTGTCGAGGGTCGTAGTTTGGCGTGGTTCGGTCTTACATAAAGTGTTGCTGGCTGAGGATCGGGGAAGATCGGGGGGCGAGACTTCTATCCCAAGTAGCAAACTTGAGCTGCACACCTATAGTCTGTTGAGTCATAGGGAGGTACCAGATCCGGCATAGTCAACAGCGACTATCCACCCGCTCCAAGGACTGTTTGTCCGCTCAATGAGAAGCAACCGACAACGAACGAAATCAGGTCCTTTCTCCTCTTCGTCTCCCTACGTCGCTCCAATTTCGAATTTCCTTACCATTCCATTCCACCTCATTTTACAATTGGGCACGATACCCAAAGGGGACTAGATTCAGATTTAGGGACTCGAGATTTCCGGAACTTCCAAACTTGCAGTCGCCACATAGGTTCTCCCGGATCTCGTTAGACCCCCATCAAAGACTTTCCACCATGATATAGTCGGAGTCTGGAGTCGACTGACGCTGCACAGGGTCTTTTACTTGTGTATTTGTACCTCGTGAGTCCTTTTTGTATTCGAGGCCTATATGTGAAGTGAGTTTCAACAATCAGATGACTACTCACGATGCCTATTGCCAAGTTGAACGTTTGATCTATATCTTCATCCAATGATTGAATGAGTTATCCAAACACAATGCGGACCCCCAATCATTTATAGTTCGAAGTACCTTTGCTGATGATTGTCTTTATGAGGTATTTTTATAGCCCTACTAAGAAGGCAACATCATAAGAATGCGCAGTTGATCACATTGTAGTTCGAAACAAATATGAAGAGGCTCCCACCCTAAATCCCACAAATGCTCCAAGTTCCACGAGGTATGCTGGTTACGGCGGACACCCGATCCGGTATCTCACCTTCCTGTCTTGGTTACTTAGGCATATGTTGTATTTTTTTTCGCTCTCCGGGTCGATTCTTTCAGCATTTTGCTGGGTAGCTAACTGTCATACGAGTCAACAGTGGGAAGACCATCAACAGAACAGTGAATAGTTTGCTTCTTTTGTTATTTATTTGACACTCGTTGACGTCGGGGTTAAGACCCACCGATTGACGAGCAGCGTACTCATAGCACGTGCCAAGTGATACTTGGTATAACGCTAGTTTTGAGAATAGTTCTAGATGGTTGTAGGGTCAAGAAATCCAGTAAGCTCCTGCGTCGATATTCAGCATGCCGTGGTCAGTCGTAAAGGGTCGTTTTCAACCTCAGTCAAATACATCTCTAGCTGAAATGCTACGGGAAGTCACCCACTAGCTGATTGTCTCGTTGACAATTCTGGTGTTCTGAGATGCTGTTAGACTGCTGTTAATGTTCACTAAGAGAAATGAAGCACTGACGTATTTAGGCTCTCAAGATCTCACACGTCTGACATCCAAAGGTGTGATATGACATGTCCAAGCCTGCTTTACACATCGGGCATCAAAAGTCAACGCCGCAGTGGTTGCTGACACGCCTCTCTCTGTACATATTTACACTATATGATTTCACTAAAGCGTAGAAGGAACTCCGCAGAAGACGATGGGGGAATATCGATGATGTCAGCATGAACTGACTTCACGTAAAGAGCCAGAATCCATTTTCACAAGCGCACCCTGTCAACGCACATCAAGAAGCAAAATATACATCACATATGCCATCAACGCCTGGCGCAGCTGATAAGGAAATAAAAATACCCGATTTTTCCGTACCGCTCGCACCCGGCTAATCGGGTAAGACAAGGGTGCGAGAGAAGACCGCAACGAAGGCACCCTAAATCAGTAATCGATCAATCATTGAAGCCATCTGACTCAGGGTGTATGTGATCCTAGTATGGTTTTGTCTCTTCTAAGGTAATCCGGGATTTCAGATGAAAGATGCCGTGATCTCGCTTTTGTCACCCTTTTTCGGCCTGCTGACCGATGGTGGCTCTATGAGGCTGTGTCAAGATCGGTATACAGGACGTTGCGCCAAGGATTTTTTGTCATGGAGATGAGGCCGGGTCCAGGAACCCCACACATGGTATCCCATTAGGATTCCATAGAGGGCCTTGACTCGAGCGTACCTACATCATGCTCATTGCGTGCAACACCGTAAACATCTGGCTACGTCTATAAAACAAAGTAGAATTAGCAGTACATTTAGGCTTTGAGAGGCTAGTTTCACACAATGTTCAGATATCCAGGCATATAAGCTGTCTGTTTTCTATGAACCAACCACCGTTCACTGCGTCAGTGCAAGGTGTATCTACATCCGAAAATAAATAAATTGCCAAATTAAACTGTTGAGCATGCCCAAATGAAAGATATCGAGATAAGGAAAGCAAAATTGCAGGCACATGGCTCAGGATGAAAGGCACTTCTACATCCCAATGATGATGATAACCAAATTTGACTCGTGCCAACAAACAAGATGATTGATAAATATGAGAAAGACGGATCGAAAGCAAGGGGAAACCGAGAAGTCATGCAGGAGTAGTGGGTGCCTCGAGGCCGGTCGCAGTGGTGACAGCTTGATTGGGCGAGTTGGTGTCTCGTGCCTTCCACGCGACATACACTCGGAACGCACGGCTCAGTCTCTCGTGAGGTGGCAGTCTGGAAGGGCTAAAAGGGACAGGACTAAATGGAGAAAGGTCCTGCTTCGCTAATGATCCTTTATCGCTCTTGACTTCACCGGAGCTCTGATTGTGGATGATACCGTCCTTTGAAGCGGATGGTGTTAGCAAACCACCATGAGAATACCTATGTTGCTCAGGCGGTCCTGGATTGTCGTTACGAGTTTCTCCGGGCTCCGCAGGATGGCGATGATTTGCAAGATATCGGGCTCTCTTTTCTTGCTCGATTACCCACCTGTCCCACTTCTTGCAAGCTTCATCGAAGGCTTTTCGCCGAATGTCTCGTGGAGAAGAGGATACGTGCCAATTTACCTGTTCCTGCAACGCGTAGTCTATAGATGCCTGATCCTGCATATCCCTGAAGCGGTATCTCAGCAATCAAACATCCGCCACAGACGAAAGTACTCACATTTCGAAATTTGCGAGCAGTATCTCATAATCCTCCCTCGTCAGTTCTGCAATCCCATTCATGACGGGGTCCACGGGAGCCGTACTTGCCGTTGATTCTAGACTTGCTTCACTCTGCATGGGTCGAATTCGTTGACCAGCATGGGATCCCTGCAGAGTTTTCTTCTTCGCGAGGTCGGCCTGATATCGCAAGACCCACTCCCACATAGACTCCGAACATTCAAGAATATCCACTGTCCGTAAATGTAAGTGCATATTCAGTGTTTTCAGGTCAAAGTTGAGCGCTGTGTTAGGCATCCTCGATATCCGCATCGGTCCAGTTGTCTTCCCTGGTGTGGAGGGTGAGAAGGCATATGCTCGAGACTCGTCAAGGGATATGTAAGGGGATTGGTGATGGACAAGGTCACGTCGCGAGAGGACTCGCGTGTCAGTTAAATTCTTATCCATAGGTTTCCCTAGCGTACTGCGATAGCGTGAGCGACGTGTAGTAGCAGAGCCTGGCTGGTTTTTATGTTTTGGCGGCTTTGGTCTAAGGGCATTGCGAGCTTCACCATCATCCGAAGAATTCTCGTCCGAACTCTCTGATTCGGGCTCTGAGTCAGTTACGTAGCGCGACTCGGAATGTAGAAGTGCTGTCGGTGGAAAGGAAAAAAGAACTGGCGGGTGTGTTCGGATATCTGTGAGCATTTTCAGTGAAAACATCAACCGCTTCTGTACCAGGTAACAGACCAGTAAAGTGATATTCGAGATAATTCTGCAAAAGAGAAAGGGGAGCTGCATTGATGAACCTCGATGAAAGCATTTCCGAATAGATAGTGTCGAGGATGGTATGATCCCTTGGATTCATGGGCGCCATATACTGTCTCAAGAGATATGATTCGGGCCTCGTTGACTGCTTGCCCGTGTACACAGGCGTCTCTCCAACAGAAAACTCGGGTTGTACTATAAGTGATGAGTCTCCCTGACTTCGTATTGCGTGCAGATGTTCATCATTGGTTGGAGAGGTCAGGCCTGAAAGCCTCCTTTTGTGGATAGCAGCAGCAAGGTCACTTCCAGAAGTAGATGCATGGTGACCAAAGGCATTGAGTAACGAAACAGCAGAATTTGAAAACCTCGAATTGACCTGGGCGCTTGATGGTGTTTTAACGTACAGGGTTGGTTTGGCAGTCGGGCCTGACTGGGAAGCTACATGAGATGGGGGTACCGTTGACTTTAAGTTGTGGGAAAGGTCATTGGTAGGAATCGCGGATAGTGATGCCCTGTTTTGCAGGTTAGTCGAAGCCACGCCTAATGAAAGCAACATACTTCGTGGAGTCTGGAGATACGGCCGGTGATTCAGGGTTAACGTGTGACATCGAAGTCAGGTTAGTCATGGGGTTCAGAGGAGATCCAGGTGTTGTTGTACTTGAGCTCACAGGAGTGGTCAGAGTGTCCGAAGCTTTGCTCGGGGATGTGGGTTGCTGTTGTACTTCGATTCGATTGTTAGACGTTTGAGAGCTCTGGCTAGACCAAAGTTGAGGATCACGATCCGATTCCATCGACATAGTGCGAGGTAATTGAGAATCGTCGAGGGGTTTCCCAGGAAAAATTAAATCTTCTTCAATCATCTTCCGATGAATGTCATCAATTAATGCGTTTGCAAGGATTCATGCACGTGAATACCTCAAAAGCACCACCAGACTTCAGTACTCGGTTGCACTCTTCAAATAGTCCGTCCCACTAAAATCGAGGTCAATAAGAGCCTTGACCAGCATTTACGGCTGGCTTCATGAACAATTTGTCATACCTTGTTTTCAGGAACACCGAGACCAATTCTTTTGATGTGTCTGATGATATTGCGTCCCAGGAGTAATTAATTAGGCTCTCGAACGCTCACCCGCATACGAAATGCTTACATGTAATCAAATTGTTCATCCTCGAAAGGAAGGCCATTGAGACTTGTTGCGCGGTTGGCCACTAGCGCAATTGATGTGATCGAAATGGACTCACATATTATGATGAACCCAATGCACTCTCTCCTTAAGATCTCTGTCGCCAAGAGTGTTGAAATTAGGTTGTATTGGGACCAGGTCAATCCCTATAAGAATCTTGATGAGCCAGAGTCACAAGGACATACGCTATATCACCCTCACCCCAAAAATGACAGTCCTGCATGATATTCATTAGAGACCGTCCTTGACGGGCCAAAAAGGCACATTACTTACCTTCCATTCTCCCGCCGCCTGGACTACCCAGGAACCAGTTCCTATCGGAAATCTTAGCATTCCGAATGAAGAGAAATAATTATTTAACCAACCACACCCAATATCCAACCTAATGAAATGATATTGAATAAAGCAAGAGTGAGGGCCGGAAACGACGACTTACACTGTCCTTGGAGGCGTTTCAAAAACATGCCATGTCCAACTTTCACATATCTGGTGACATACCATGATCTCCCAAACATCCCTGCGAAAGCCGAGTCATTAGTTGGAATAGCGAAATTTTTAGGATATCGGGTCTTTTCCGACTCCCGGATGCTGGGGTACAAGGTCCGATATTGGCGTGTGATCAGGCACTCGCCTCGCATGTTCGTGGGCGCAACATCACAGCGTAGTAGAGAGACAGAGTATGTCATCTAGATACTCACAAGTCTTGTGCCCTAGAATCATAGCACCGCGGGTATGGTGCGTCTTTCTCATGGTAAACATGGTGAAGTTTGCCAGGGGTTACGCCCCCACCCTGCTGTTGGTAACCATTCCCTTTGATAACAAATTCTTTGTCGTGTGCGTCTTTGACAAACTCCAATTGGGACAAAATTTTCCTGTCCGCTGTAGACGGATTGAATTGAGACTTCGTTGACGTGTCAATATCGGCAGATCTTGTCAACATAGCGTTGACAGGAGAGGGCGGAGCACCAATCAAAGACATGGACGAATTGGTCAGGGTATGTGTAGAGGGTATTTCAAAGACTCCTTCACCTCCGTCGTCGTATGGACGTGTGGGCAGAAATTCAATGGGCGATGTTCGATATTTCGAAGGCTGCATTGAGCTGCTCATAAGCCGGCTCTTGGAAGGCAAGCTGCCATGTTTACGCCCACGGACAAACGCAAGGTCAGACAGCGTCTTATTGTTAGCGGCGAATGGGTTGCCCTAAGAGAGTATATATAAAAAACGTCAAGTCGATATCACGTCAATGGCTGGAGCCCCGAAAAGCTCAATCGTATCAAAGCGAAACTCACCGTCCGCGAAGGCTTTTTCTTAATTACACCACCTCCACTGATACTCGGCCTATCCGATTCACTTGCGTTGCTATCAGTTGGACGCCGACCGGATGAAGCCGGATGAAGCTCCCAAGGAGTGATATCTTCCACTTGAGCCAACGTTAAAGATGAACGTAAGCGACCCGTAAATTGCCCAGCGTCGCCGCTATCTTCAGCGGCCGAGTTAAATGCGGGACCTGGCTGAAGTTCCCAGGGTGTGACATCTTCCGCTGGTCCAGTCTTTTGAACCTTGTCTTGAGAAGATGTAGTCGAGATATGCGAGGGTTGCATTGCGGGGGAACCAGGAGATGAAGGAGCGTAGTCATTTCCTTCCGAATCGAACGATTGTGGCACGGATATCTCATCCACTGACTTAAGATAAGATGGTGCTCGAGATGAGGGCTTCCTCGAAGTCTCAGGCGGAGGAACAAGTTCCCAAGGAGTAACCTCTTCCACGGAACCAGTCAAAGTAGTCTGAAGCGTTAATGATGTTTGCTCGGGTTCAGCCTGACTTGGATTATGGTACTTGGTATTCCTCTCGGGTATAGGGGGGTATAATTCCCATGGTGTAACTTCTTCCACCAGTCCAATTGCCGTCGAAGATGAGCGCGAACGTACTGAAGGTTGACGTGCAGATTTTAAAGAAGGAGGTCTGGAATGGATAGATGAAGACTTGGATTGGAAGGTAGGCGTTAGTGCCACCTCAAAATTGGCACTCGTTGGGCTTGCAAGCATGGTGGGCTCCGTTGAACGGAAATCCAAAGATGTCACTTCCTCTAGCGAACCTACGGATGGTGGTCGACTGGTAGGTTTTTTTGGGAACGGTGGAGGGGGGTTGGGCACGGTTGTCTTTACATGAGGATTTTGTCCGGGATGGGGTATTGACAATGGCAAAGCGGGAGGTAGTTGGGTCAGGGGAGCTGGTACCAAGGAACCCGATGGTCGCTTTTTGATAGAAACAGTACCCAAACTTGGACTTCGATGAGGAGCAGGGTGGCCATTTCTAGGGAATGTTGGAGGCGGTGGGAGGGTAGAACTTGTTCCATGCAAGGCAAAACGAGGAATATCAGTGTTAGAATTAGATGGAGTATGAAGAGGGGACTGGGACGACATGGAGGTCTAGAGAAAAATTGTTAGGACTGAAGAAGGGGGGCGGATTAATAGGAAAATGGACAAATGGACCAAGATGGGTCCTGGCAAGAATGGACAGCCTAGAAAAACATGAAACTGTGGGATATGGGTGCTCGTCCATCAAACCTGACTTCGCCGGGTATCCCTCGGCTTGACTGGATTCTCACTCCCTGTTCTTCTCCCACGGTCACAGAGATATCCGAATTGTTTGATTTTTGATTTCTGATAATTGATTTTTGATAATTTTCAATTCTGCCTTTGGATGCTGGTTGAGTTTGATTGGCAACGTAACGTAATTTCCGCCGACAATTCATCACTTGGGTATGCGAAAATGTTTCTTCCGAAGAGGGGGGATGGTTTACACAGATTAGCCTTCAATTAAGATCGCTTTCTGCCTCTAAACCATACACCAATCCCAAAGCGACGCGGGCCGCCGCCTTCCGCCGCTCACTTTCATCTTCTATGCCTGAAATATCTTCCTTCATTTGTTGAAGCGTACCAAGCACTCGAGATAAATCGAACGGCGCCATGTCATAATCATTATCTTCGAGTTCGGCTTCACCTAATTCTAGATCGGATTTAGAGCCATAGATTGGCTGGGCGTCCGCGGTTGACCGAGATACATTCTTCCCAAAAATTCTTGAGGATGTCTCGAAGATTTCACCCCGTGTTGGTAAACCATCGTCTTCATCATCGGAAACTACGTATGCATTCTCCAGCTCTTTGCCCTCTCCCAAGTCCGAAACTGAACCAAGGGAATTATATGACCTCATACTTTCTGGAGGCCGAAGTCCGTCTTCATCGTCTTCATCTCCCGTCGGCGTTGAGCGGCCAGACTCAACCGTCCCAGTTTCAGGTGGAGCAGACACAAAGATCGTAAAATCATCATCAAACTTGGACGCTGCCACTTCAGAGGAAGCAGGAAAGTCGTCAGAATCCCCCTCTGTTGGAGAAGCGACTATCGCGTCTGAACGCGCTGCTAATCTCCACGGGTCCTCCTTATCGCCGTCACGCACATCATTCTCCAGCCACTTCGCGAGCTCTTCCATTTCATTGCGCATACGCCCGGCTCGAGTCGAGAGATCGGAGCTAGAACTCGGCATTAACTCACTAGCCAACGAGGAACTTTTGTCGGATGTTCCCTCATTTCCCCAATCGAATAGGGATGGGTCGCGGCCTCTTTTTGTGTGTTTTAAGTCTTTTGCTTGTGCTTTCATTGAAGGCCACATAATCGTGCTCAAGGCGTCTGGGACCCGAGGCAGATTTGGAATCCCTATCATGAATGAGCCTCAGACTCTTTGAAAGATGAAAGATATATCTTCACAACTCACCATCAGATTCAACTTCATCCAGGTGTGGTTGACGGCTGCTCTCATTCTGAGTGGCATCGACATACTCAAACCCAAAACCGGACACATATCCATCGATCGACGCATTATCCTCTCCACGCTCTTCATCATCGTCATCTAACGTTTCACCAACCATTTCACCGGGCACAGATTTCACTCGCACTGCCAATAGCACTTCTGGTTCATGTTCCCCCAGATCTCTAGCGATTCTTTCTATATGATGTTTATAGACCTAGATAATGACGGTGATGAGGTCATCAGAAGAAAAAAAAGTTAGATGGCCACACACTTCATCACTCCCCCAAACGAATATCACAGCAGGTACATTTTGCAACAAATACGGCGCTAGTCCGCGCATTGGGTGCGCCGCAAAATGCACATCGGCTGAATAATATTTGTTTTCGATCGTCCAAGGAATTTTGATCAAATCCGGGGAAAGTAGATCTGTACCCCCTTCGATCACTGGTTCTGGCGTGGAACTTGAGGATTGTCCGAGATTCTGAATGCCTACGGGTTTCAAGTTCGGATAGACATGACAGAACGTAGGCGAGAGCGATACGTATAAAGTGTGAACCTTGAGACATGCATCATGCCGAAAGAGGACATACGACTGATGAGTGTAGTTGCTTGAGAGAGCGAGGGAGAAACGACAAGTATACGGCACGACGTGTTTGATATTGCAACACTGGCAGTGCTGATATCAAGGGGGGCCTGCGAGGTAGACATTGCTGAGATTAATCAGACAATGTGGTGGACGATGGAGGACAAAGCGCATCGTGGTGCTTTTAGTCACGTTGGAGGTGATCAATACTTATATTTAACACTCCACCCACGGTAGTCAAAGTTCTTTCTTTGGCCGTTTCCCCGAGCTCAGGCACCCATTTTTTCGTCCGCGCCTTGTTTACAAGACAGCTTCAATACTTAGACCATATCAGACCGCGACGAGAAACCTACATTATCCTTGACTCCCTGTCACTTAGACTCATCACTATTAGTCTACAGTGGGGGAGGATGTACAGTACCTGGGTCATCTCGAATTGAAATGACTGGAGACTCAATTAACAATCTTCTCATAAAAGCAAGCAGTAATATATTTACGTATCCAGCCAGACATTGCGAAAACCAAATAAAAAAGCAAAAAGGCATGCTGTAGGACATCCGAAAGTCATAAATAGAATTGCAGCAGAAATAAACAATAATGCGTTCAAACCATCGTATTATATGTATTCTCGTAAAAACATGATGCGAAGCGGGTCTTGAAAGAGAAAAGGCGTGCAGTTAGGTCATCAAAAACGTGCGTCAAGTACCAAAAATGAAAACGTAACAGAGATGCATGAAAAGAAGAAACGGTGGTTTGGTCATGAGAAGCCGTGAAACACTCCAATCCAGCCCGAGGAAATAGGAAAGACGAAAGGGGCATCATAGTAACCAAATGATTAGGCGGGGGTTGAAGAAATGGAATAGGAAGGTATGTAGGTCCTCCTAAATAGACTAGACAATCAAAAAAGAAAAACACTGAAAGCAAGATATGAGACATGTTGACAACGAAGCAAGCAATGTACAAGTCAATAACAAACAACGAAAGCGATAGCGGGATGAAACTTGAACACAGCAGCGAGGCCAACGGGATGATAGCAAATAGGTGGAGTAGTAACGTCATGAGCGACAAGGCAAAGAAAACGTCAACGAAGGGCATAAAAAGAGCGTGGGTGAAAAGTAATACAATATTATGTGAGGCGTTGATTTATGAAAGTCGAAACCCAAATGCAGGTGAAATAAAATGAAACATAAAAACGAAAAACGAAATGCAAGATGATATGACTCTCAACCAGAGAACAATTGTAACGTCAAGTCACAACCATCTTTGAGAGTCGCCTTGAATGTTTGGTAGAAGGTACCATAGCTTTGATGGCCTTCTTCATGAAAGAAACTTTGTGGTATGATTCCTCCTTTCCCATATCAGAATTATGTGAGAGAACGCCCATCTCATCCACGGACGTGCTTCTCTTCACATCTTCGGAGCTCACAGGCGGCAGCATAGGTGTCTTGGAACCGCCAAAAAACACTCTACTTTGTTTCCTGTTAATGGTCGTATTGAACGATCCCGAGGAGCTTGCTGAGTTTGGAGGTGGGGAGATGAATGTGGACTGATAGCCCTTGCCGAGGCGTTTGACACCGGAAGTAGCCATGAGGAAACGATCGTAAACACCCTCCAACTGTCGTTGCGGAGGAGGCGCGTCCTGCGCGCTGACTTCACGCTGAGGGTATGGCAAGACGTGATAGAATGATGAGCCCAGTTCATCTGAGGACGAGTCAAGGTCTTCATGAGGGCGAAGTGGTGTTGCGATAAAAATGCTTCTGTCGAACATTTCTGAGAGTCTTCGACTCGGTCCAGGTGGGGTAGCTAATTGATCTTTGCGTTAGCATACCGGGTATATATGTTCATGTGCAGCAGTATCTCACGTTTGTTGAATTCAGCTTCAAGCTGTGTTAATGATGCGATCCGTTGTTGCAACAGGTTTCCATGTGAGCGAGTTTTGTCCCGTCTCTTTGACGGAGACATTTCAGCATCCTTGTGAATCGCAATGGGTGAATCCTCAGAGACAGTTGCACGTCGTTTCGGGGAAGGTGTATGATTTTTGCGGACAATGAGTTGGTTTTGACTGGGCGTTGCGCTTGTAGGTGGTGATAATATACTGGAACTAGAAGCCCCGGACGGAGTATGAGAAACTCCCTGGTTCGAAGAGGGTTCTGAATTGCCAACAACGGACGTATCGGCAGAGTGTGAGGTATCAGCCTTAAGGCTGTTATTGTATTCCGCAAAAATTTCGGCTGCGGCGACGACTTTGCGAGGAGGACGAAGGGAACGAGTACTATGGTTGTGCAAGCTATTTCTGGGGGCAGCAGGTAGAGATGGAAGGGGTGCTTCCACTTTGGCGGATGCTGCGAAATTCTGGCAAGCATCTTCGACGACTTCTACAAAATAAGCGCATTACTATTCTGTTGTGTCAGAAGCTCATAATGAAACTTACTCTCTACGTTTTGCATCCACGTCGCCAACCGATCCATTCGAAAATCAGCTGCTATCTTATCGGTCTGTGCCGCATTCCGAACAACGGGAAGAGGGGAATCTAAAGAAAGTACCAAGAATATGCCGTGTCAAAGCGATGGACTGTGCAGAAACATTCATAGCCATGCACCAACGTACCTTCATTTATCCAAGATGGTGTCTGACGAATTCCACGAGCCCGGAGTGAGTCGATTTCGGGTTTGATATCCTTGATATCGATGTCAAGGCTACGTGCGGGAGTAGATCGACCACTAGCAAATGCAGAAGATTTATATGCTTGCAGCGTTCTGTCTGCTTGTCAAGGATATATTATTTCCCTCGCTTAACCAGGTTTAGCATCGGATGGCTCACCAATCGAGGTTCTTATGGCGTGGCCAATCTTCCTGCTCTGCGCACTGGAGGGGCGAGTAGGTGTTTCAAAGGACATTTTGGTAGTAGCTGTAAGGATAAGGATTAGCTAGACTGGGGGAGAAAGAAAGGAACACACTGCAACATGCTGCTTACCTTGCGTTAAAGGTGGGGTTATAACAGGCGAGGGCAGCATGGGGCTGTGAAAGGCCGCAGGAACACGATTCTCTTTCTTAACTTTGGCTTCCCTAGTGGAATGCTTATGCTTCTTGACTTGCTCCTGTCGATTCTCTTTCTCGATTTCCTCGTCCGTCTCCTTATCAGACTCTTCCAACCTGGCCATTTCTCTGAGTCGCTGACGCTCTCTTTCCCAATCTCTAACACGATCTCTGACACTTGTCGATTCCTTGCATTGGGTCTTTGAGGTCGCGATTATTGAGGCCCTTTTTACTTCTTGAGAATTCCTTCGCGAAACATCCCCCTTGCTAGGAACGTCACCCAAAGCTCTTCGCTTCTTCTGCACTTCATTGACTGGCGATGCGACGTGCCTAGGTACATTTTCATTTCGTGCTGTCAGAACACCAAGGGCCTTGCGATGTGTGGCGGGTGTGCCTCCTCTAGGAGTAGGTTTAGTGTTCTCCTTTCTAGAAGCGGATCTCAATGGAGTAACTGGTGGCGAGGCTTTGATTGGAGAAAGGTCGGGAATAAGCGGGATCTGTGAAGGACGTCTCCTTGGTGTTCCGGCTAATTAACGTTCATCATCAATGATGAAAGAAATATGTATCAATGATGTAATGCGCACCTTTTGCAGCCGGTGATTTAAATTTGGTGACTTGTCGAGAAGAGAGATCACTACGAGATGAGAGTGGGCTATCCAAGCCAGGAGGAGACCTAAGTTTCTCCTTTGCCGACCTCGTTGAAGACGGTGTGCGATCGATAAGCTTGGCCATATCCTTCTCAAAGATGACGGAAGAAGTATAGCTAGATGAGCGTCCTACGAACTTTGGTCAGTGGATTCTTATGTTAATCGAATAGGCATGCTCACTATGACTATTTAAAGACTCCCGGGAAGGACGCCAGCATTCGTCAGCCATAGCTTGAGATGCAGTACAACGTAAGTCTGCGCTGGGGGAGATCATACGTTGAAGGAGCTTCTTTATGCCAGTAGTCATCTTCCATTTTCCAATCCAATTGCCTCGAAGGGTACGTTGCCAATACTTCTCCAAATCCTCTTTAGTAGAAAGCTGGTCACCATCTGAATTCTCAAATGGTGTCCGTCCAATAAGAATTTCGAAAAAAGTGATACCTAGGGACCAGATATCGGACTTTCGTGTGTCATGAGGGAGGCCACGAGCACGCTCCGGTGAGAGGTACTAGAACATGTGTGTTTAAAGCGAAGGGCTGGTGCTGAAATTGAGATACTTACTTCAGGTGTGCCATATGAGAGGTTGCTGCGGAAAGCTTCGGGCGAGTCGGTGTCATATTTCTCCGCAAAACCGAAATCTACAAGAACAGGAACGTTCTTGTTGGATAGCAGTATGTTTGCGGGCCTATACGAGGTGAGAAACAAGACAATAAGCCTTGTCATTTACTTACTTGATGTCGTTGTGAACAACACCGCGTCGATGAAGAAAGTCGACCCCAGAAAGCAAAAAGCGAAACCATTCTCTGGCCTTTGATTCCTCTACTTCAACGGGGATTAGGCTTGGGAGATAAGCCCTACACATTGGTGAGCCTGCGACTATTCTTAAAGTTGGAATAGTATGCACAAAACCTACATAGTAATGAGGGC
The DNA here is from genome assembly GCF_000300575.1 of Agaricus bisporus var. bisporus H97. Lineage (NCBI taxonomy): Eukaryota > Fungi > Basidiomycota > Agaricomycetes > Agaricales > Agaricaceae > Agaricus > Agaricus bisporus. The sequence goes on along the minus strand of NW_006267370.1, from coordinate 809,527 downwards.
ATAGGATGGAGTGAGAACGAAAGAGTGGAAGTGGATGACGGCTGGGTGTGGGTCATCCTTAAGTTGACGAACAATTTTCATTTCATTCCATCTTGAAAAGCAATAAGTAGGACAACATACGGACAACAAAGTTACTTACAGAGATCTGACACGGGCAGCAGTGGTAGAAGTTTTGGACCTATGAACGAGTTTCACTGCAAGCTTTTGTCCCTTTGTGCTTGCAGAAGAAGAGAGTTTGGGACGACATAACCAGACGCTTCCCCAGTTTCCAAAACCGATCTACGATCGAGGAAAGTGAAGCGCTCTTCACGTGCACTGGCAGCTGGTGACTTACCTCTTGGACAAAGTGTAATCTGTCAGACAAAGCCTGGTCCGAGATGGAAAAAACGTCGCTTGAGTCTGTGGTCGGGATTGTAGCCTCCATGGGGGGAAGGGAGGGCCAAGAAGTTCGGAGGGACAAGCAATCTTAGAATTCCAACTTGCGACCCTAATCTCGAACTATAGCACAACATGGCATAACAACGCGGCGGCGTGGGAATTGACGCGTTACGTCCATCACGGGGTTGATCTGCAAGGTCACCCCTGGCCCAAGTCAGCACAGAGCAGGTAGTGGCTGGTGCGCAGTAAACAGACCGCATATAGCCCCATATATACGCTGGCGAGCAAAGACAATACGCCAGCGTTTCTCTGCTGTAACCTCGCAGCAGCAATTGTGTGTCTGAATTTCTGACCACGTTTGTGGGGATTGATGTGGGCCGGTCTTTTCCATGGATTCCCACGAGATTTCCCTATAATCGCTTGGTGACGGCCTACTTTGCCCCACACACAACCACTCCAATGTCGATTCCTCAGCCCGTCCCCGTCTCCTGGAAGGTGCGTTGCCCGCCATCTGCGAACCGTTGTGCGCGTGCTGATTCTCGCCTCTAGGATTTTGGCAAAGCTGCCAATGATCTCCTTGGTAGGGACTACTACTTCCAAGGTTCCTCCCTCGAGGTTAAGACCAAGACTCCTTCGAACGTCGCCTTCAAGGTCGCTGGCAGTCGCGACGCAAAATCCGATGCCATTGCCGCCGATCTCGAGGCGAAATGGACCGACAAGAAGCACGGTTTGACCGTCACCCAGGCTTGGACGACCTCCAACATTCTTCGCAACCTTGTCGAAGTTGAAGACCAGATTGCCAAGGGTGTCAAGTTTGACCTCTCCACTTCTTTGTCGCCTGAAAAGGGCACCAAGACTGCCGTTTTGAACGCTGCTCTCAAACAACCCGGATTCCACACGCGCGCCTCTCTCGATGTGTTCAGGGTTTGTATCCTCCGTTCCGCTCCATCCGTTTTCTGATTGGGTGGCATTCAGGGTCCAACTTTCACTGCTGATGCCGTCGTTGGTCGCGACAACCTTTTCCTTGGTGCTGAGGCTGCTTATAACGTTACTGAGGGAAACGTTAGTCGTTATGCCACCGCCATCGGATATCTCAGTCACGACTATTCGATCACCGTCCACGCCCTCAACAACTTGAACACTTACCATGCTAGCTACCACCAACGCATTAGCGACAGCACCGAAGCTGGCGCCAAGGCTGTCTACGACACCAAGGCCACCCATGGCGGTGTTGCTCTTGAAGTTGGAGCTAAGACGTAAGTGCTCCAGTATAAACAGCCGGCTGGTTTAATTACACGTTTCGCCTAGTGTCCTCGACCAGTCGTCTTATCTCAAGGCTAAGATCAACAATACTGGTGTTCTTGCGCTTGCTTACAGCCAGGCTCTCCGCCCTGGTGTTCGCGCCACTTTTGGTCTTGCTGTTGACACTCAGAAGCTCAATGACGTTTCCCCATCTGGTCCCGCGCACAAGGTGATTAGTTATGATCCCTCTTGCTTATAACATGTATGAATATCTGTGCTTTTAGGTTGGCGTTCACTTCGTTTTTGATTCATGAATGGGCTGGGGGGTCAGGTTGAGAGTAGTTGTTCGTTAAACACTTGGACTACGTATTTGCCTGCATATAGATTATTTGTATCGTCACAAAGCAGGTGCAGTCACGCACAAAGCTGAATGTTAACACACTCCCCCATCCATGGTCCACCCATCCTTGTCCGACCCCACCACTGACTCGCCCCCACCCTTGAAGCGTGCCCGCCACAGTGACATGGACCAGCACAAACCCAACGGCAGCCAGCAGCACCCACAACCAAATGCCTTGCCGGCACTCTCGCTGTCTATCCTCGGCGTCGAACCGCTCGACGAATTCATCAAAGAAATTGCAGATTTTGTCCATCATATGATAAAAACTCGACGTACAGATCATCCGGAAGAAGTTGGGAGTTTTGAAGTTGAAGCCAAAATTGGTGTATTGAAAGAACGAGGAACGGGGAGCCGACTTCAAATGCCCGTGCTTGTTGAAACCAGTACGTATGTTTTCTTTGACTTTGCATTTCCTTTCTTTCGGTATTGAACATGAGTTTCTGATATGCGCTAGTCATGAGCCCCGAGTTTCACGACGTTCGGTTTGAATCCAATATGTCCTCAGTACGTCCCGTCTTCTCATTCTTTTTGTGTCTCTCTTCTCAACCAAACTAGCATCAGCATAAACACTTCAATGGACTCTTGAACAATCTTACTGCCACGTCAAACCAACCTTCTCATCCCTCAAGTCCTCTACACCATTCTCATCATTTCTTGAAAGATTCTTTCTATACCTCTGATCGAGGAAAGATTCGCGTGACAAGAGACGAGAAGACTGATGCAGTAGAATGCATACAAAAAATCAGGTTGGGAGATTTGAACATATACAGCCCGAAACGCAGTGCAGATTGGAGAGTGAGCGTGAGTGTCGAAGTACCATGTGAGTTTTCATGGCCTTACGAATTTCCATCCCCACTCATCTCTTCACTTTCTTTCTCTTGTAATGCCGTTGATGTATTAATATGTTGAGAATCGTTTAGGTCCACGTCCAATCGGTACAGCAACGCTTACAAGACGGAAAGATAGACTGAGCTATTCACATGAAGAATTCAGTATTGATTTGACTCAAGTCACATCTACTACCTCGGCCGCAGCAGCAGTAAGTCGGGGATTCTTACACGCCTTTCGCGAAACTATAAATAACTTACTCCTGTGCCACTATAGCCGCAAATATTTCATGAACTAGAAGTTGAAATAGCTAGGCCTGATATGCTACTATCAACCGCAGCACGAAGAGGAGACCCGAACGTACCGGAACTTGAACGAAGCGCGTTTGACGAGCTGATACGTGCCTTTGTAAATAACGCGCGTATCTTGGTACGGAATTCTATTGACGGCTGGCAGTGATAATCGGATTTTTTATGCTTTTTTCCTTGTCTTCTTGCGTCTGTAGATTTCCAATTTAATTTATGTCTTTGAGATCGCTATCGGTCGGTTGATTCCATTAACAATAGTATCCAGAACAAGTACATGTGGAGAAAACTGTCGATCTGAGCAAGTGATAAGAAAAGTTCAAAGTCCAACCACGTCAACCATATCTCCGTCTTCCAAGTCGGCGTCTCCGATTTCTGCATCATTTTCCATCCGGTCGCCATCAACAGTTATCCTTGGGTCAGAGAGTGGCACATTGGGCGTCTCCGCCTGAACCTTGGCTTTACCCCTACCTCTACCACGACCTCTACCTCCTCTACCCCTTCCGCCCCGCCCTCTCGTCGTTGTCGGAGGTGCGACTGGAGCAGAGGCAGAACCATTCTCGTCAAATATATGCGGATACTGATCTGCCAATCCGATTTTCTTGATGTATGCTTTCACGATTGAACCACATTTGGTTGTTGGACGGACGATAAGAGCGATATCTTTGGCGGATTTATCAGATCGGAGGACAAGTTTAAACTTGCCTCCATCATCCGATTCGGCTTCTGATTCTTGTGAGGCCTGAGGTTGTGGGGGAGAAGATTTTCTAGGGGAAGATGGTTGTGTATCGGGTTGGTTATTGAGTTGGTTACTGAAGGCCTCATCATCACTGTCCTCATCGTCGGAGGGAATATTAATGAAATTTGTATTCTCGGATACAGAATGATTTGGTGGTCTTTCTTTGGCTGGACTTGGAGTTTGGCGTTTATCGCGTGCTTCTTTCTGCAAATACTCATACGTTCCTGAGTGGCACCCAACTGGAATCGATATGTAAATCACAAGGACGTGCCATAAGAAGCATTGAGCTCACCAAACTCTGCTTCTCCCCATAAACCGAGAGCGTCTGGCGTTGCAGATGCAAATAACCGCTTATTTTTGTGGGTAAGTACGAGTATGCTGACGTGAATCCGGATATCCCTCGCAACAGAATCAAAAAGATTCCTAAACGATTCATCCTGGTATTCATTCGTCATTTGTCAATTCCACTAGTGAATAAATGCATACCCTGGGTATCTTATACGAGAGAACGAGTTCGGGCTCCGCTGGGCTCAATGGATGTTTCTGCCATTTCACCTTCACACTCAGCTTCTCGCCTTCGCCAGTCTTGAGATTTCGGATAGACTGAGCTTTTACTGCTTCGGCAATCCGTTCAAGTTCGGGGTCCAATACAATTGTGTCAGTAGAGGCATCGAAATCATCTTCATACACTGTAGGGGATGACGCCCGTTTAAGCTCAACAGCTCGCCTAAGGAAGTTGTTAATTTATGACAATCATGGACATGACTGAATGGTACCTAATAAGGTTGCGAGCGTTCTCAAGAACAGCTGCTGGTACCTCGGGTGGAGGAGTAATAGAGCGGGACTTCGAACGACGTTTCCCTTTACTAGGTGAAGCGACTCCTTTGCCTTTGCCTTTACGAGTGGTTCTGTCGATGATCTCTATGTCAGAGTCGGAATCGGAGCCATCACTATCCGACAATTCCACGGAGAGCATCCTACGAATCGGGTGTTTTGAAAAATCTCATGATGAGATAGATAAGATATTCGTACTGAAGCGCCTGCTGATCTCTCTTCCAGCGCGGTGCCCCGTCGGTTTTCTGGCGCTTCCGGGGAGATATTGATTCAGCTCCATCGTGGCTTTCGGCATCAGAAGAATGACGTGAAGTATCTAAGATGACAGACTTCAGATATATAATCCAGTGTGGCAACGGAAACACATACCCTTATTAAGTGCCTCAAGTTTCCGCCAAGTCTCCTTCGTCCGCCCACGATTGACGACGAACAAGTCGTCGCTTTCAATAGGCACGGAAGCTGAAGAATCTGAGGGTTGTTTCGATGACGGAAGACGTGGACGCGGTTTTGGTCTTGGACGCGATGTTGTCGGGTCGGACATGGCAACTGCTAATGAGGTCAGCGTGCGTGGGAAAATCACGCTCACCCGAACGTCATGCAAAAGTCACGTGGCTTTATGTCCCCCAAGCATGACTTCGCCCCCGCCGCTCATCTTCAAAAAGACCAGGTCGAAACCCGCCCAGCGCAAACGCGATGCTTCGCCCGAAGGTACTTTGGCTCCTGGAAACGAAGGAGAGGCCAAAAGTGCTGGAGAATCTGTAGAAAGTCCTAGCGTACTTGCTGCTAGATTGAAAAGTAAAGTCAAGAAGAACAAAGCCAAATCAAAATTGAGTTTTGGCGGTGACGACGAGGTGAGTGAATGGTTTTGTTTTCTTCTTTCGAAATAACTGATATCACCGGGCAGGAAGATGATGGAGAGGTTTTCCAAGTCAAGAAATCCAGTCTAAGTCGCAAACTCGCACTCGGAAAACATCCATCGTCAGTGGCATCAATTGTATTTGAAGGTTCAATGGTTAATTCGTTTCCACCTTTCAGGAGCGTCCCTTCGAATTTAGACCAGGCTACGATATCTTTGAACGATGGCCCGAAATATGATCAAGCCTATCTTAATGAACTGAAAGCGAATACCCCATCCTCACGACCATCCATGAATACGGAGCCTGTTTCCGCTTCCGGCGAACTTGATTCATCCATTCAAGTAATAGACGTCGACATGGGTATGTCATCCTCCACGAGGGTATGTGTTATCGTATTCACGAAGTCGTAGAGGATGGCACAACGGTAATACACTCTGAATCTATGGTTAAAAACGCAAAAGATCGTCGAGAGCGTCTACGGAAGACGGGGATATCCAATGAAGAAGATTATGTATCTTTAAGCGTAACCAAGCGTGAAGATATTGACGCAGGTCCACATCCAGAGTCCCGGCTGGCCAGAGAGGAGGATGAGTTAGGCGAAGGTGATGATGGTACGTCAAGTTGTCAAAATCAACCGTTCTCTTTCAAGTGACAAAAATTCTTCATGCAGAATTCGCGGAATACACAAGTGCTCAAGAACGTATTGCGCTTGGAAAGAAAGCTAGGAAAAAAGCGGCAGTTGATCGCCGTACCGCAATGCAGGAATTAATCGCAGATGCGTATGTGATATTTTCCTTACGTGGAAGATGCAAATATACTGAACAAATGTCAGAGATGAAGAGGACGAGGAGACCATGGAATGGGAACAGGAACAACTACGGAGAGGTGGGCACCGTACGCCGGAGCTGGCGCCTGCCGCAGCCAAGAAAGTGTATAAACCGGCTCCCAGTACGTCGTCATCATCATTTGAATACTCAGAATATTGACGGTCATCTAGTCCCACCTATTGCTTCATTGCCAACACTCACACCTGCGCTGACTCGTCTTTCTGGCCAACTGGCAAAAATTACCACATCTCATGTAAAGAACACCGCTGCTCTTGAGAATATCGCTCAAGAAAGGGAAGCAGTTGAAAAACGCGAGAAAGAGATGCGTGAGATGGTTGGCAGCGCCGAGGAGAAACGAGCCTGGTTTGAGAGCTTCCGAGATTGGGTGGAAAGCGTCGCAGGATTCCTCGATGAAAAAGTTGGTTGTCATAAATGTGTCCAAACAATAGCCTGACTTTTTTTTTCAGGATCCAATGCTAGTAAAGCTTGAAGAGGAACAAATTTATCTTCTTCAAGAACGACATGATCTTGTCAAAGATCGGCGAGAGGCTGAAGATGACGATGACCTTTCATGGTGTCTCGGTCCTCTCCCAGAGCCGCGGAACAGGGAGCCGGATGAAGTCGATGAGAACGGTAGGAGTATACCTAAACCTCCCCCTGCTGCTCTTCGGCGCGAACGACGCGTGGCACGCTTGGAACGGAGAAGGATTCGCATGGAGAATTTGAAAGCACAGGAAACCGAGGAGGGCTACTCAACCGATTCATCGTTACCCCCACATGATGAAGAAGCCTATACATCTGCTACCGCTTCTCTTTCATCGCGGAAGAAGGAAGTACTCGCTGATGTGAGAGCCGAGGAGTTCCGAAATCCAGGGAAAGGCAGATGGGCTTCATGGAGAGAAAAGTATGCAGACGATTATGTAAACGCTTGGGGAGGATTGGGTGTTGTCGGCGTTTGGGAGTTTTGGGTCAGGCTAGAAATGGTTGGATGGAATTTCATGGAGGTGAGTAATCCGTGCATCTGTTTACTTTGTAGGGTGATGGTGGACTAAAATGACGTAAAGGACCATAGAAGTCTCGATACTTTCAAATGGTATAAAGGACTTCATGAATACTCGAGGCCGCGGAGTAAATATGGAGATGAAGAACTGGGTCCAGATGGAGACCTTGTTGCTTCAATGATTTCCACAGCTGTCATTCCAAGGATATGTAAAATTATAGAAGGCGGTGGTTTGAACGCGTATTCGGGACGGCATATCCGAAGGATAATTGATTTTATAGAAGAGATTGAGGCTAGCGTCGAGGAAAACAATGTGAAGCTCCAGGTAAGTGCTTGTATGTTCGTAGATGATAAATCCTCATCATTGTACCTCAAAGAATCTCCGGAAATCTACCATGATGATATTCCAGAATGCTGTCACCGATACGGAAAACCTTATCAGCAAATATGATTCTGTGATCAAAGGTCCGTCGCAGTTCAACCCAGAAGCTATCCCTGCTCGTCGAAGGTTTATGGCTCGGCGCGTCAAGTTACTTCAAAACTTGTTGAAGTGGCGAAAGTTTACGGGCGAACAACACGGCATTGGGCTGCTTATCGGTCGACTCGTGGATGGTTGCGTGCTGAATATTGCGGAAAGTGGCTGGGATGTTGGCGGAGAAGAAGTTGCTAAGAGTGTCAGTCCTCCCATATCTTATCACTATGCAATAACTGATTGTCTGTTTAGATTGTGGCTACGCTACCTAGAGAACTGTGGACTGTTCGACTGCAGCAGAGCACTGGGACATGATGTATACTCTGTATTTTTTTTCTATATACAATAATAATCTTCCGGAACAAGCTAACTCTATAAGGTCAGCTTCTGTTTTTGTTCACTTTCATAGCCATTTAGACTGATTGCGGGCAGATAAGATGCATTAAGGCCACTTAAACCATCCGGGCGAAACTTGACCAAAGTTAATGGTTTTGGAGACGAAGGTGCTGGTCGTACGACCGTATTCACACCTTTTGCCTCGTGGAAAGCCCGGCAAATCAATGTTGAAGCCTTAAATGACTAACGCTGCTAGAGCTATAAGTGGTGTTGGTTCGTTCCGCTGTCCAACATGTACTGCTTTCTATGTTCATTACTTGAAGGTATTACGGAGATGATATCCAATGCAATATCAATGCCTCGATTGACTCTTAATCTCTGGATGCGTTAAGGAAGATGGAGCCCTCGACGGGTAAAGCTGTTGAGAAGTACGGTGTGCCTACTCTAGTGGGCTTTGGCGAAACACGCGTACTGAATTGGAAATCAGGTTATGACAGAATTTGACTAAGGAAGATTGGATGAGCGGACTCCTGCTTAGTCAGCCCCGCATAAGTCATGATCAGTTCGTTAAGCCTCTCTTGAATGGCTACTACCAGCTACACCATATACTCTCATTATGACCCTGATAAAGACAAGGAACGGTTACAGCTAGAGACGAATCAAGTCCCCGAAACCGACACCGAAACCGATGCTGATGCCAATAAGGGACCCGACGATGATGATAAGCTATGGAGAGAAGCAGCTTCTGCATCGTTCCTCCGAGCTCAGCGACCTCCTCCCAAATTTGTGCCTGCCACTATCTCGTATGGTTTTGATAGTGATGCAGGACCATCCACTTCAAAGCACACTACGTCGAGTTCGTCCCTTGGTACATCACTATCATCTTGGTATCGCTCTTTGGCTATTGCCAATGACTCAGGTCCTTCGTCATATCAACCTCGACCGTCATCTGCTCCAGTCCCAACATCTTCATCTGTAGAGGTGTCTAAGAAATCTCCTATTGAACGTCGAAATCGGACGCAGACAAAGAAGAACAAGGATGATTGGTTTATTCAGAAAGTTCTTCAATCAGCACCTTCTAGTAGTGCACCATCTACCCCTCCACCTACTCTCGCTGATATACTTGCGCGAGACCCTCCTCCATTACCTTCTGAACCTAAATACCATCCACCTGTATGGTTAGAAATTGGTCCTTCCAATAGAGGATTTACAATGTTACAAAAGGGTGGATGGAATGAAGGGGAAGCTCTCGGTGCAGGAGGAGGAAGAGGAGGTTCAAGACGCTTGCACACTCAATCATCATCGTCATCATCATCATCAACTACGACGTCATATCTTGACAAGGGCAAACACAAAACCCGGGACACGGAAATGACAATGATGAAACTCGAGAAGAAAAGGGAACAGCAGGACGGTCACGGTCCCTCTGACGTCAGGCCGGCGGAAAAAATCTCTAACGACGTCATCGACCTAACATTGACCGATTCCGAATCAGAAATTGACGAAGAAGTGGGTGATATCGGTGTCAAGGAGGAGGAGGAAGAGGAGTTTTCTGAAGCTCACAACGAGAGAATCAGAAATACGAATAGAAAAGAAGGTCCCAATGACAACTCGCATGGAGGCACAGCTTTATTAACACCAATAGCCACGGTTTTAAAGTTGGACCGGCTGGGCATTGGGCTCAAAGCGAAAACGGAAGGACCGTACAAAGCTTCTGTGAAACGCGTTACACACCATGCGGCGGCATTGAATGCCCATATGAAAGCTGCACAAGAAGCACGAAAGCGGAGAGAAAAGTTTGGTCGTGGGCGGAGGGGATATGAGAGGCAAAAACGTGGAGAAGAAGAGAGACGTCAGAACTTGATTGCATACATGAATTCATAATGAGTTGGAATAATTCATTCCCCATCGCAAATCGGTTGAATTATGATATCTATAATACAATAGTCTTTTTCCATCCTTCCAGGAGATAAGGTTACCACGTAAATAGCAAATGGTGAAGCGACAAAAATCAATCGAGATCGAATCTAAAAGAAAAAAAAAAGGTTTCGCGCCACAGGCGAAATCATAATTTCTTATCTGTTCGTAAAGAAAAAAAATATCAAAAATCAAATACATGCGAGGGGGAGGTTTTAGCTAAAATGTCCTGCTATGACAGGACATTCTCTCCCCAAACCCCTTGAGCTGATTCGCATCGCACCTCAGCTACATACATTTTAAGCCATTGCACCATTTCCCAGGTGATCTGACTGCACCGTGTGACGTCTATCGAACGCAATCTCTCTGGTTTGAGAAGTCCAGAATGGGTTGTAAAATTGACTTTGGCGCGGGCTTGGGAGGCTGCTGCTTCGGAGGCGGAGGTGGTCATAGCCATGACTGAGGTGTGATATCGAGCGAATCCGTTTGGACTGGGAGGAAGACGGGCTTCGACAAATGATCGTAGAGAGTCCCAGTCGAGGCTTGTACAGCCATCAAGGTTGAGGTCCTCGAGGTGAGGACAGATCCATGGTTGTGAGGATGTCAATGCCTGAACCAAACGCATGATTCCACCGGTGTAAAAAAGATAAAGGACGTAGAGTGCATACCTTTAAAAAGTAAGAAGTCAAATCTTCCATGTCGATGACTTCCAAAACCGTCAGGGAAGATAGACGAGAGAGGAGTTTGACGAATGACATCTCGTTGAGAAGACATGATTCGATGCGAAGATACTTTAAGGAGATACGTGTAAGAGCTTGTGTATGGAGGTACTTGATAATCGAGTTGATATCCTGCAGATAGCACAGCTCCAGTTGCTCCAGATTTGGAAAAGCGATTTGGGACATGATGTGTTGCGTGAGAGCATTCCCAGTATAATGGAACGACGCTTTCGTGAGTCGTGCGAGATGGATGATTCTATTTGTAGAAGGCAGAGTTTCTGGAATCGTGTCTTCTTGGGGACCACAAGGGTACAAATCGACATCCGCGATGTTGCGAAGAGCCAGTTCCTCCAATTGCGGACATTGACGGAGGACAGCAATCAGGGTTGAGGGTGAGGGAGTTGAGCCGTTGAAATAGCCACCGAGCTTGAGAACACGGAGTCGCGTAAGTAAGCGCAAGTCCCAGCCGAAGTTGAATGATGTAAAGGAACAGGAGCGTAGCCGAGGGGTGTTGCCGATGAAGAGAGGAGCCGTCGGTGCTGCTCGGTGGTCTTCCTGTATCGAATGGTATATGTGGATAGATAGGGTTTCTAACAAGGGGGCATCGTCTTTCCACTGAAGGAGAGCAGCGTGGACTTGCGAACGGTTTGGGACGCTGAGGGAAAAGGATCTTGTGCGCCACAGGGCGGGCCGGAGGAGATCCATAGCGAGCATCACTTGCTCGCTGACGCTGTAAGAGTTATCCAGCCGGGGCGTAAAGTTGACGGTGACATCGAGGGGACACGACTTGGAACGCTCCAGTCTTCTGCGGGCTTTGTCAATGGGATCGTGAGGGCTGATAGTGACTTTAGCCCATAGCTTTGGGGTGTCCAGGGCGACTTGTTCCCAGTAACGGCTATTATGGTAAAATGAACACGAGTAGCGGGACCGAAGATAGACTATTCACGAACCAGACCAGCATCAATGTCGGAACCATAATTGGGTCCTCGTCGCCCATGCCCAGCACGCCGATGACGAAGATGGAGGACAAGAGCTCGCTTGGGAGACGGATGACGGGGGACTGGAGACGGACTTCCTGCTCGAGCTGGGACTTGAGTGCCTGGCGCTGGGTCATGAGCCTGGCCATCTGGGCGTCGAGGCTGTTGATGGCCTCGCGGAGAGCAGATATCTTTGGACCGGAGGGGGTGCGGGGGGCATAGATGTCGTCGTAGTTGGTGTTGAGAAAGTTGGGGAGGGGACGGGGCTTTGCGGAAAAGCGGGGCGGGGCGTCGAAGGCGACGGGGGCCATGAGACTGAGATGACGACAAAGAAGGGGTTATAAGCATTCTGCCTCGTGCAGCTGTGTGTTTACAAGAGCGGGCAGGGATCCAGAAAAGACGGAGAGTGACCTGCAACGTGGGAGGTCGCAGGACACGAGGAACGCAACGAGGCACTCCAGTCCATCTTATCAGCCACATCAGACTACACTACTCTATCTATTCGGCCCTCGCACGGTATACTCCAAATTGACACAGCACCTGCATCGCGTCAGCAAAGCACAGCACACCATACTATCCCACTCACTGCTATATCCAGTGTCACAACCAGCAAGCTCCCTGTGGGCGTCATTAATACTGATCCCTGCCTATCCAGTCCCCTTACCTGTCAGCCAGCTGGCATTGAGAATAATGTAGTCGCGATCCATTCTCTTGGACAGAATAGATGCACCAAACGCGGCATTGCCACATATCGCAAAGAAGAAGAGCGCAGGCGACAAGCCCTTGCACCGCGTCTTGAAGTTTTTGACTAACATCATCAGCACTGACCGCTAGTACATAAAGAACAGTCCTTACTTATTTGCGGAATCCGGGCGCCAATCTGGCGACTATGAATTCGGATCGACTGAGCAAAAAATTTAATCAACTCACAAAGGACATGCAGCTTAACCACCCAAATATCTGGCTTTTCCAAAAGTTCCCTCTCGAGATGGTGTGTCCTGGTGTTCTCTGTTCGCCCTCACCCGAAATCCACCATGCAGTCGTTCCGACGAGACACACAAAGATGACCGCGGCAGTGTACCGCATCGTCAAAGTCTTCGCCCTCAGTGGTGTGGGTTTGTCTTGCTCTTCTTCTCCAAGTAATGGCTCGTTCTCCCCATTTTCTACAGGACGACTATGCTTCCACCGGTAATAGTAGATTTGGCAAAAGAGCGTCACATCACACAGCACATACTGTTCTTTCCATGTTAGCGTAAAGCCATTTTTACACGAGACATGGACCTACGTAGCAGTCTAGGATAATGATAGTCGGTAGCAAACCTGCAAATAGAGCACCGATAAGATTGCAAAAGTCTCCAAATAGCCATATCAAGACAAAAGCTACGCTGAGACCTTGCCCAGACTGTAGCGCATAGTTTTCGTATATCTGTGGAGAGTACACCACGATCCTAGGAAATGAATGAACTTTGACTGACGTGTGACTGAGGAGAGTTGCAACTACTTACCAGCACGCAATGGATATCCAACCAAACTAGATTGAAAACTTGAATCTTTGTGCAGAAAAAGAAATGGAAGACTCGTACAATACTGCTTAGGCCACTGGGGACGATCATGGTAGGAGCGAAGACAAGTGTAGTGCGAGACCAGGGTCTTATCTGGTCCTAACTCCGATGGGACGAACGGAAGAAAAAGCTATAATAACTCCGGCCCTTCCAAGCCGATAGGCCCAGCATTTTCTCTCGAACGTCTAAAATATTCTGCGTCTTCAGTGAGCTTGGGATGCCTGGATGTGACAATACATAAATCCTATTGGGTGACAAGATGGATCATTGATGTCCGGTGACGGACGTGCCATGTCACGCAGGGCTCGCGTTCACATGCCGTTTTTGCAACTTGTATCATGGACGGTCAAGAAGCTCTCAGAAGAATCGCAAGACAATTCCGGGCAGCCGGCGGCGGTGGACCTGGTGGACCAGGAAAAGGCCTATTTGCTGGTAGCGGTCTCCTTATTGCCTTAGTCGTTGGAGGTTATGCTCTCAACGCAAGTTTGTTCAATGGTATGCCTTACTACCACCCCAATTCGACCCGAATGTCCTGACGCGTTTCATAGTCGATGGTGGTCACCGTGCCATCAAGTACAGCCGGTAAGCTTTTACGTTGCACAATTTTGAAGACTTTTCTTACACGAAATGTCGTTCAGTATACATGGTGTCAAACCCGACATTTACAGTGAAGGTACTCACCTGGTGGTACGTACTATGAAGCTATACGATACTTTTGTTACATGTTTGTTTCTAGTTGCCCTGGGTAGAGCGGCCTGTCATTTTTGATATTCGAGCAAAGCCACGAAGCATTGCCAGCCTTACAGGAACAAAAGGTCGGTTTTTTCATTAGTTTATTGCCGTCATGAAATGAACCCATTTATAACTAGATCTTCAAATGGTCAACATTACTTGTCGTGTTCTTTCCCGCCCTTTCCAGAGTAACCTTCCCCAAATCTACCGTGAACTTGGTCAAGACTATGATGAACGAGTTCTTCCGTCTATTGTCAACGAAGTTTTGAAGAGTGTCGTCGCACAATTCAATGCTAGCCAGTTGATCACTCAGCGAGAACACGTATGTTGATGACCTCCCTTCAAGCACAAAGAACCCAACAAGCTGACCCTGTTTATTTATATAGGTGTCTCGTCTTGTTCGCGAGAACTTGACACAACGAGCTCTCCGGTTCAACATGGTACTCGATGATGTCTCAATTACCCACGTTGCGTTCTCTCCTGAGTTTACCCATGCTGTCGAAGCCAAACAGGTCAGTCAACCCTTCATGTAACTTACGAAAATCGAAGCTTCAACACACTTTCCTAGGTTGCTCAACAAACGGCATTGCGTGCCGCTTCCTTGTTGACCAGGCTATTCAAGAAAAGCAGGTACGTTGATAATTCAATTTTGGATAATGATGCGCAGTTTCAACTTACACTTCTTGATAGTCCATCATTGTTCGTGCGCAGGGTGAGGCACAATCAGCAGAGCTTGTCGGAGAGGCATTGCGCAAGAACAAGGGTTTCCTTGAGCTTCGTCGCCTCGAAGCAGCGAGGGAAATCGCAACGCATCTTTCAACGTCTGGTAACAAGGTGATGCTGGATTCCCAAGGTCTCCTCCTCAATAGCAAGTCATGTTTCTCTGCTGTTCAATTACGAGATACTAATTTTCCGCTTTGCCGATTTTTTAGTCGCTGGAGATGATGCAAAGGATCTTCTCAAAAATACAAAATAAACGACTTATTGTTCCATTGCTAGTTTCCCGTCTCATAATAGCATAATTTCCTTGAGCCCACAAAAAATGGCTTTACAGCTGCTGCAAGTGCCGGGACTCGTTAAGGAGAACTGTTCCCAGCACGTGACCGCATCATTCAGTTTCGCGACGCTCAGCCCGCCACTTTCTTGACACCTCTTAATCTTTTTCGCATATAATGGCTCGGAAAAGACAGCAGAGTTCGATTAATTCTAACACCAGAGACGAAAGCGCGAGTTCTGGCGATGAAGTTCGCGATTCATCCAACCCGAAGAGAGTTAGGTGGAATTCAATGCACGGTGGTGCAGATAGCGATAATGAAAGTGAACAATCAGAGGTGGATGCTAATAAGGTTTTTCTTGTTGCCATTTTACGTCTTTTTGTGTCATTTGCATTTTTGCTGATGATGATAGATTTCCTTGGCCGTTTTTTGTTCACAGTTGGAAGCATTTTTAGGTTGCTTATTCGTTGACTGACTTTTTTTTTTTTTTTTGGTTTGAAATTAACAAATAGTGGTCGAGTTGGTGCTGCTTATTTTCATCCTACTAGCTGCGTTTTGTATTTGCTTGAAGATACGCAAGAATCGCATCATTATGATTTCACTGTCTTGCGTACGCAATCTCATCCAACTTATTTACCCTGTGCATATACTCAATCACAAAAAAAAATAGTTCTTGAACAAACTTCGCCTGATGTTGTACTCACAAGCTCGAAGTCTGATGAAAATTTCATTGATACGATACGTGATCACTGTAAGGCTTTTCTTCCTCCACTTCTCGCAATAACGCATATACTCACTTTTGATTTGTGTCAGTGGATACGACGAATGCGATATTTCAAATTAGACCATACAAAGAATTTAATCCTACCAGAGGAAAAGATCGCTTGTTATATCTAAATCGCCTGGCGGATCTCCCTGTGGATGAAAATATTGCACTTCAGACGACCAGTGGAAGTGTTGGTGGTGTTTCACACAATGCGTATGATTTTATGAGTAGAAGGCGTGAAGAGACGGGGGACCCGACTATGAAACATTGGAACGCTTCTATTCGGTTATCCAACTTTTCGTGTGCAGAGAACTCGCCGCTTTGTGTAAGTACTACTACGTCGTTCAATGTGTTGACCCTTTTTTGACTTTTTTTTTGGCTTGATAGATGTCTTCTGCGGGCGCACTTATTGATCATCTTGTGAGGGAGCAAGCGTTGAGCGACCTCAATGATGAAGGTATTCAAGGATTGGTAATTAGGGAAATTGAAGTTCTTACACTGTTGGTTCATTTCGCTTCGTCGCTTCGTTTGTCAAAGATTATTTTTAATATCCTTTCGCCACAGTAATGAAATCATGCATATAAATATGGATGCCTTATTGTAAATCGCTTCTTTGTGAGCTTTTGTTCATCTAACTCTTTCATATCTAGGTCGTTGCAAGTTTTCGAAAATGAAAGCCACGCTTCTGTACATTCGTCGAAATTCAAGGAAGGTCTTTCACTTTACGGTTGGTGACATTTTCTATTGCCATACTAGATGTTTATCAATTATCGTGAGGTTTCAGGAACTCTCAACTATACGAAAACGACGCTGGGACGGTCTTTGTTGTATTCATGGCTTATGAGACCGTCGTGTTCTATATCTGTTATCAAATTGCGACATGAAGCTGTGGCATGCTTCTCCAGACCCGAAAATCTAACGCCAACAGGCGTGATGCACGGCCATTTGAAAGGGGTTAAAAATGTTCCACGAATGCTTGCTGTCATGAGGAGTGGAAAGATCAAACTCGCGGACTGGCAAGGACTGGCAAAGGCATGAATATTCTACTTCACTGTATTACGTTTGATGTTCGTCAACTAACCTGACATTTTTTATCAAGTTGTCTTTTCATATTGTTATGCTATGTGACACAATAACGGAACTCCATGGTGGGGATGCTATCGACGTCTTGCAACGAGTATGTCCTCGAGGCTTTAAAGAAGTTGATCTTACCCCTTCTAGATCCTTACAGCTGCCGATATTCAAATTCTCAAAGAAATTGGGGTGCGAGTAAATGAAGTTGTCCGTGGGACCACTCTTATGACAGTTCTCATTCCCACTGACTATTTATTTAGATTGACTGGGAGGAATCCACGCTCGCCGAACGAGTATGCGTTCGACCCGGTATAGATGAAGAGTTGGATAATAAAAAGCATGTGTATCACGGCATTGATTCTATTCTGGTAAGTGTCCTAGTGTCGGCCTCATCCATGGTCTCCTCTCGTTGCTCAGAAGAGGAAATTACTAGTCGAATGTTGCACATCAAATTTCGCGGAATGTTCCAAGGAACTTGGCAATGTCACTCAATGTGGTTTACTTCCCACAGTTAGGTTAGGATTTTCTTTGACTTGTTGAAAACGTGGTCCGTACTAACACAGCTGGGGTGGGCAAAAGGGTATCTAATTTGTATTCCTATTTCGCAGGGATGGGAAGAAGGGTTGGCACCGGTTCCTGATAATTGGACGTTGCAGGTATGGGATGCCTTCTTTTTTTTGCACATGGATTGATGTTGTGAACTTGTTTGTTTGATTAGTTTTCGTCTGAGTGAGTGATTGAGTGGTTTATGCGAAAATGATATTGACCGATAGCAGTGATCATGTCTACTTCAAATCGTCAGAGATGCATGGTGCGTCTATTTAGTACCTTTCATTCTCATCTGGTTGAACGATGTCGTGGATAGATATGGACAATCATATCGGGGATCTTCATTCGGCCATTGTTGATAGAGAAATTGAGATTATTCAAGAACTTCTTGAAGAGGTCCTTGTTCATGACAAGATGATAGGCGATGTTTGTGATATTTGTGCCGAATTGGATTGCTTGCTGTCTTTTGCAGAAGCATCAAGAAACTACAACTACAAGCAACCGGAAATGGTAGAAGACAACGTGATTGAGATTGTTGGTGGAAGGTGTGGAACTTTGGAACCTGGTGAAATTATCATTTGGGAAACTGATATTATTCGTCATTCGCCTTTAGACATCCATTACAGGAGCAGGTGGTTGATGTGTTCGTGCCCAATGATACAAAAATTGCGGGAGGCGCCGGCATCGGGTCTCCCTTACGAAATGAAGATGGAAAAATATTGAATAGTGTGATGTTATGCACGGGAGCGAATGCCTGCGGAAAGGTGATTGTGATTCTATGTGATTTTGGGAGGTCCGGTTCACATATTTTTTCACAGAGTGTATTTTTGAAACAAGTTTGTCGACGCTCGTGTACTAAATATTCTATTTTGCTGAAATAACACTAGGTCGCTCTCATTCAGATCATGGCTCAGGTGAGCGAGCTGTTAATTTGAAATGGAAAGTTGTTGACTTTATGGGTCAGATTGGATGGTAGAATAAGGACTTGTTATGTGTTTCACTAATCTCACGGGAATAGCTTCGTACCTGCAGATTATGCGCGCCTGGGACTAGTAGACAAGAGTAAGATTCCTTATTCAGTGCTCATATTAATCTATTGACAGCTGATATACTTCAAGTCTTCACCCGCGTATCCACGCGAGAATCGGTGTCCAAAGTGCCCAAAGATCAAATCTCGTTTTCAAGTTTGTGGAAGCTGAATTCTGGTATGATAGGTCCAGTCCGCTTTCATGATCGACCTCAATCAGGTTTCGCTATCACTTCGAAACTGCACGAAGCGATCACTCATTCTATTGGATGAGTTTGGAAAGGGTACTCTATCCACAGGTGCGTGAAAATCAATCATATGTAATGGGGGTGTTCTGAGCCTGGAAAAAAAAGACGGTGCTGGAATTTTCTGCGGTGTCCTGAAACACCTCTTGAACAGAGGTGCTGAGTGTCCAAAGGTTCTAGTGGCGACACATTTTCATGACGTTTTCAATGAGCAACTATTGAATCCTCACAACATGCCGATCACATTTTGTCATATGCAGGTTATATTCTGCGTGACGGATGAGAGCATCAGCGAGGGCGACGAGTCTACTGCTTCTTTTCCGCAATTAAATGGCATAAAGGCAAGCACTGGGGAAAATATAACTTACCTCTACAAAGTGACCGAGGGTTTGTCATTGGATTCTCATGCCGGAAAGTGTGCGTTATTATGTGGTGTCCCAACTCGAGTTGTTCAACGAGCAAGACACGTTAGGTTAGCGTACTCGAGTTTGTATCGGGACGTTTGTGTAACTTGCTAAATGGTCTCTTTTTAGTGACCTGCTTTCCAGGCACGAGCTGAATCAGCTGTTGGATGAAGAAATGGATGAGAAAGAACGTGACGAGTTGAGGGCTGCTGAAGAAATCTGTCGCAGATTTCTTGCTTGGCAGTTGGATGAAGAGGATGGGAAAAGCACAAAGGATAAGTTGGCAGACATTCTAGGAAAGGAGTTGGAGTGAAGGTGTAGAAACACACGATTGTGGACTTTGACTCGCATGAACCAATGCTACAAAATATGGGTGATTTTGTATCAAGGCTACGCGATAGAGTAAATGAGGCGTGGAATATGGAAGGTCATCCATCAAAAGGCTTCAAATGTTCAGCGTTCAAGTCCGATCTCATAATACTTTGCGAGGTAGGATGTCCTATAGTTTATCGTTCCGCGCCGAGAAGACCCTGGTTGAAACAACGCCATTTGGACCCAAAGGGGGACATTATCGAGATAAGTGGAGAGGAGGAAGAATCCATATATAATCCATAAATGCCTCGCAATCATACAGATAACATGCTCACGGAGAAGCGATCATGGTTACTGTGTAAAGGACAAATGCAGAAAAGCATTCGTCAGTAACCGGAATAGGAGCAACCCGTATCACTATTCCAAGAGCAAGGGATTACAGACGAATAGTTGCAGCAGATTCCTCGCCGTTCCTTAACGATATTCGCCGCAATTCTTCCAACCTAATGTCGTACCCCAGCATCTCCACATTCTATGAACCACCTCTAATTTGGCATCACGGCCCAGCTCTGGACTTTCCAGATCGTCAAGGTCTTCGAGAAACCCTTCTCGAAGCCTAGAATTTGTTGGAAGATTACTGGTAGCATATGCGCGTAAGTTGGCCAGGGAGAGAAGTAATAAACCAGAGGGAAGAGCCGCGACTTGTTGATTATCCGATGGTTGAGCCACAAGTAGACGCTCGACACGTCTAGTAATGTCATGTCAAAGAAGTGTTCAGTGATCTTTTTCTGACAGCGTACCGCATGGCATCCCAGACGCTTCTCCTTTTGTTGATCCCGCCATATCGGCCTCTCCCTCTATTTCCAGTCCAGATACCGACAATAACACCCCCTGCCAGATATACGATTGCCAATGCAGGAGCAACACCGACAAATGCGAAGGTGAGTTCTTGTGATTTCAATAGATGATCGATACCAGTCAGAGCTTGATCGATGTCGACCTGAAAAAATGTGAGCGGCAGATACATTAATCAAGGAGTACGTTTTACCTTGGTTTTTTGTACTTGAATAAAGACGTTTCGCAAGAGTGTCCCTCCAATTGCGCTTCTAAGGGGTCTGCGAATGTCTTCTTCATAGACTTCCATCACGGGTGTCATATCACCTAGACGTATCTGTCTTGATAAAGAGGCGAGCTGGCTTTCGTTGTAATGAAGTTTGTCTCTGGCTAGAGAAAGCGTCATACGCTCCAGGCTCTAAAATTTGCGCACATCAACTTCCCGAAAGCGGTTGAAGGAGGGGGACTACTTACATCTAGATCTGCAAGGACACCCTCCTTTCTCACCAGGACACCCACGCCGTCATCGGCATAGCTACTACGGACAGTCTTCAAAACATCACGCAAGGGTTCCAACAACCAACCTCTGACGAAACCTTTAACGGTCTCGACTGCATCCTTCGCCACTTCCTCTAAACTCACTCTAGAAGCATACAATGACTTGCACACATATAGCGAAAGTAGTGGAATCAACACGATTTTCGGCCAAATGAGAACCAGAGTCCTTGGCCTCAACAACGCGTTATTTCCCAACATCTGTTTATGTGACACCCTCAACTGAGGAATAGTCTCATGAGACAAGTGTGCCAACGCTTGAGTGGTTGAAGGGTAGGCGGTGTCTACATCCACAGCAGCCTTCTGATCTAAAATTTCGACGAAGCGTTGAATTTTGGGAAGGAAGTGGGTTGTACCAGAGTATTCATAGGAAGGGTCGCTGAGTATTGAAACAAGGGAATTACGCATTCGAGAAAGTTGTCCGAGGATTTCAGCACGTTCGTTGCGAATACCTTCAAGGTCGCGGCGATTCGAACGACATTCTTGACGTGTGAGGGAGAGCGGATATGTGACACCATTAGCGATTAGAGTAGAATAATGGGAAGCTTGATAAGTTATTTTATTGCCGAATGGGGCATCTTCCGATATAGTTGGGGGTGGGAGGTATAAAAAGCCAGTCATTGGATATGAGCTTCGGGACAAATGAGGGAAACAAACTGTGGTCAAGGCAGTAGGCCTGAACGGTGATGTAGGTGACGTCGGGAAGAGTTTTGCCAGGGAGGAAGGTGTGAATGAGGTCAAGGTCATGGGTGACCCCTGGGCACGGACGGCTGAGGCGACTGCGCGAGTTGCATTGTACAGACGGACTGGCGTTGCTAGAATTTGGACAGGTAAGGCTTGCACGATACAGTCATTGAAAATCGAATATACGTACTCTGCAGAAGATACCAGGCAAGCTTCCACTTTGAACGTTCAATATCTCTCCACCATTCAGCTTCAGCCTCAGCCTCGGCGGCCTGAGTCAAGTAGATATCCATTGCTTCTGCATACAGACTGACAACTATTCTCCCAATGAGAACCTCTTTTAGCGCCTCCTCTTCAGCGTCAGCAGCCGTCAAAGAATCTTTTCCCTTTCTCTCATATTCTAGCAGAACAGAAATCGCGTTCTTGGCCTGCTGTGAGTCAAGCAGCTGGGATTGAGGAAATGAAGCAAGGAGGGCATGGAGGTCATGCTTGAGAGTAGATTGTCGCGGGTCTTGAACAGCGTCGAGCGTGGCAAAGGGCAGAGATGGCGAAGGAGCAGTGAGATTGCGGGTGAAATTGTGGACGAATTGCGAAGTCATTATCGCAACTGCTCAATGGCAAGCCAAACCATCCAAGCTGTCACCAAAATAGAAAATGACACCAAAATAGAACATTGCAGAGTCTCCCACGGCCCAGCAAGGGCCGCCTGCTGAAATATTACACTTGCAAAAAGCCTTATAATCGTCTGGAGGAAGATGGAGAGTGCGACTAGAAGGATCATGGGTCAAGTCATTTTCAAATTACAACACCTTGTGATGCTATAGTATCATAACGCCTAGTATCTACTCCTCACGGCCTGGAGGCTCGCAAAAAGGTGGTGAATATAAGGGATTTCACTTAAACAAATCCTATGACCAGGGCTCGAGATGGAAGACTACCGAGGTCACCAACCCTAGCAACGTCGTCCATACGTTCAAGTATCTCCTTCCCAACCATATCTTAGACTCCATCCCCCAAACGACTTATATACAGGCTCTTTGGATCTCTCCGATGTCTTCATACCTTTAAACAAACACTTTCGAATGATTACTGTAAGGCTTCTCTCTAAACCAGTTGTCCTGGGGTATAGTGGACGATGTTCTAATATAGTACTACTCTATTTCAGTAACGCCAGCCCGATATAGTATACTCGTGTGCTTTGTAGCCAAGGGTACTTATTTACTTATTTGTGTTATCTCAAATCCTCAGAGGCTCTCGGCGCTCAGCTTGTGTATGGCACCGTACACATTGTTGAATGGAATGCTTCATCAGAGTCGAGTAAATACTTTGTTTGGGGTACGATTCAAGCTTCTACCGTCTACGTCATCAGCCGGTCTGTCCCGCACCGAGTCCCACGAATTTCGAAATGTCAACGTTGGACCGTCGGTAATTCCACATCGGTCAATTCGTCTTTCAGACATTCATTCTTGAAGCCATGACTGTTCGCCTCGCTCGCAGCGCGTTTGCATCTCTTCGTGCATCCGCTAGACCCCGCGCCAACTACGCACTTGCTGCTGCGAGGAGGAACATGAGTGCCCAATCACATGCAGGTGACTCCAAAAAGTCCGACATGCCCTGGATCGTGCGTCACTAGTTATATTCTATACCGTTGGCATACCAGTCGCTTATATGTTAGTTATCCTATAGGTTGGATCTGCGGTCGTCTTTGGTCCTCTCGTGCGTCTTTGAATTAGCTGGCATTTCAATTTTAAGAATCTACTCAACTCCCGCGTAGTTTTTGTACCTTCTTTCGCCTTCCGCTCGCAAATCTAAGGATGCCCATGGGGCTCACCATTCTCACCAGGAAACGCCCTCCTCGACCGAGGAAAATCATGAGCCGGAGGCTCAGAAACCTGAAATTATGACAGACGATGAGGGTACACCAGCTGACGTCACCTCGACAATTGCACTTGCTGAGGTGAGCTGGAAAAAGAAGTGTTATTTGGTTTGAGACAGTGAAAAGCTAATGTACGCGACTGGGTTAGGCAAGCGACGTTCCTAAGGATTCTCAGGCGGTAAGCAAAGATGGTTCCTCGAACCAAGGCCAAAAAAAGCTCACACCTCCCTTTTAGCCTGACGTCGTTGATAACCTGACCGCAGCTGCTCAGCAAGCACCAGCCGGAGTATGTCAAGTTCTATTGCGCTGCTCTGATTTAGCTGACTCGGCAATGTAGGAGGCTACTACGGAGGAAGCTACCACAACGACCGGAGACGCTGCAAACGAGACAGCTTCAGCCCCCAAAGCGACAGAACAGGCTCCCGAAACTACAGAACATGCGTCTGAGACTACACCTGCAGAACCAGTAAGTCCAGATGTCGATACAACCTCTGTTTTTATTGTTTGTATATGAAAGAAAGAATCACGAACTGATACAATTTTGTTTCCTTGTAGGCAGCCGAAACCTCTAGCGCTGACACAACCACTTCTGCAAAATCCGAACCATCATCGAGCACTTAGATTTATATTCACTCTAGAATATCTATGTACTCTTCGTCCCGCACGCGACATATGGACATTGAAGATGAAGGAACATTGGGATTCAAGTGACCTCCTAGAACTAGCATCTAGAGCGAAGAGCAATTTGTATCATCCACCTTCTAATGGATTATCAAATTGGGTTTTGTGTTAGCGAGACGTCCCCAAAGTTGGTCGGCACCATGACGCCAGACATCCCTTCCTGACAGTTAGCAGGCCTCCAAATTTCTTACCCCACACATGTTCCGAAGTTGAAGCCGAGTACGGCTGGCCCAACCTTGGCACAAAGTATTGCATGCATTGTTCATTTATCAAGAGATTGCAGCAGTACGAGTTTGTACCACTTCAGCGACGGATGTTTGATCTGGTAAAAGTACGCTTGCAAGTCGTTGCGGTCACCTAGACCATGTTGAAATTCCGATTCCCATTAGAGAAGACCGGGTTTGAAGTAGCAACAGGCGGCACTTTCAACGCGAATGAAAAGTGCGACTCCACACGCAGAGTAGCAGGTGATATAGGTACGGTGGTAGCCTTCTCGACATTGAAAAACCGTACGAATCTCTCCGCACATGTTCTTTACTGGTGTATTCGCAGCGATAGGACAACTTTCTCCCTAACTAGATGTGCATCGATGCGAAAATCTCTCCCCCTGGTATGTTGGATCCATCGTAAAATCCTACGACGCAGCATTCCTTATATGCAGACGTGACGCGAAATGAAAAAGTCAAACCCACGTTTCCCAACTAAACAGTGTCACTCACATGGTATAAGGCGATGGAAGATTCTATCCGCCTACTCCATGGGTGATATCAAAGCAAAACGAATGCGGCAGCTAAAATTGCAGTGACATATGCCTCAGTATCGATCAAAGACCAAAAGATCGTGAACGGCCTCTGCACAGCGGAGTATATGGACCGACCAGCGCTAAGTGTGGAACAAAGCCAAAGCCTGGTAAGTAACTCGCCTGCTCCAGTCACTCATAGAACCCCAGCTGCCTGTTCGATCAAAATCAAGCGTTGTTGATAGCCGTGCCCGATAGCCGTGCCTGACCACTGCCCATTGAATATATGGCTCTTTCGTCAAATCAGGTGGATGTAACTTACTCGCTGGAGTTGGTCATGCCGGGCAAAGAAATGGTGTGGCGTCCGGGAAAAGAAATGCTGCGGATACCATTCATTATAAACGGGTTTGCAGGTGGAGGTAATCAGCCCGATAAGACTATCGTTTGGTTATTGGGATTCCCTTCGTGGATAACGTTTACTCCTTGAGATTGTCCACGAAAGTCGTTTGATCGGAAGTGAAAGTGTTCCCGACGAAATTTCCGAAAGTTACGTCCGTGTTCGCAGCACTACCTTGCGGTTTGGTGAGGTACCCATTCATAATTTCAAGCCTCTAAAATCCTTTTTCGGTGATACGTCAGGTCAGCAAGCATGCGACGAATGTTTGATACACAAGACGCAATCCTTGTATCATCAAGAGGCCCTGCGATTCCGGAACCAGGTCTTGCAAGTAGCTGCCTGCTCAAATCCGAGCCAATACGTCGATCTACGGTACTGATCGATAGTCTTTAGTTCTTGGCGAAATGAAAAGGTAGTCTTGTCGTCGAGTAGCTCCATATCAATAGGGCAGTGTCTGCCAACATCTTTGCGTAAAAGTCGTTGCAAACTATTCCGGTCCGTCATGAAATCCAAGTTCTCCCGATGCTCCACAGTGGCGATTAGTGGAAATAGTGGCTACCTTAAAAAGATATGTACATTAAGATCCCGGAAATGAGGTCCAGCAACTTACCTGAAGAGGCTGCGATTGGCAAGGATTTCTATCGTGGAGGTGAGCCTAGGTTCACCATCGATCAATAGCTATTTTGATACGATTTTCATCGAAATAGCTAGAACGATGATGGTAGGATTCGATGGATCGTCCGCCGAACTTCAGGATCCAGTATATCCTGGATCCTCAGCCCCTCAGACGTATCTGCCTCGCCGGATTTTTCGACTGTGAGAGGCGACTGAGATTGCAACCCTTCCTTTGAGAAACTCGGAGATGTAGACATAATAAACCGCATTCCTGCTGCAGATCAAATAAATTTAAGAGTCCATATGCTCAGTCATCGAGATGCGCAGTCAGTCTATAACAATAAAGATTAGTCCAGAAAAATCAGCGGAATAAAAATAGCTACCTAGTCCCGTAATTATCTTTCACTGAGCTCAGTCCAAATTTCTAGAACAATAGCTTTGCCATTAAGATGCTGCGGAATTTACGTAGACGGCATCGGATGGGAACATTCGAGCATTATTTTAGTGCGTGGGGTTCGTTGGCGTTTTGCGGTGCATGAGCTCCGACCAGCCCTAAACCAAGCGTATTTAAGCGGTTTCTTCTGCCCTCTCACTCTCCTCATCAGAATGACCACTGCTCAAACTTGTTAACCCATCTGAAACCAGGCAAGTCCATACTTCGTTCCTTTCATCTTTTTATCGGCCGCTAATTTCGTTACTCGTTAAAGGTTGGCTACACCGCAATATGCCTCAAGATGTCCGCTACGATTTACAACCTGGAGTGTTCACTATCCATGATAGTAGTTGTCGTCATCAGTATGCATGTTGGACCGGTAAGCAATCATCAAAACTGTATGAACATCAAATCCCAGAGGCTTACTCTGCCCGTTTTTCTGTAGTGACCCACCCTGCCTGAGATGGTCCGTGCAGGTGCCCCTAGGACACGGAGTTTGTCTTTTGATGGATGGTATACCCGAAGGGCTAAGGAGAGGGATTCGGTGAATTAATTTTCCCCGCATGCCTCTTATTTCAAAAATCAATTACCCCAGGCCAATTTGAGGGCATGATACATGATCTCCAGCTGCTTTTTTGTGATATTGCTTTTAGCTAGTGCTGAAGAATATATTGATTGCCCGCTTTCCAAAAAATTGTGCCTCGCTTTCGATGAGTTCGTTGTTCAAGATATTGACATTATTAACTTGAATGTTTGTCATGTGAACAGTGTGTGATCACGCATTCTTGTGATCAAGGAAGTACATATGATATATCATTTCTTCGAAATACCACCCTAGACTGGTAAATATGAAAAAGGCATAATTCAGGCACTCAAGCACCCAAACCCCACAAGGCACCGAAGATGCTCTGAAGACCGATATGCGGGGGTTGGCGGTTACATGAGGTTACATGACATTTACGTGCATATGTCTTGCAGTTCTCATGTATCACGAGTTACAGACCCGGCTAGCACAATCGAACCCCTACACCTTCTGAACTACTATCACTGATACACCTCGTCCTTGGTAAAACCTCCATATAACTTACCTGTCATCGTTTTTTCTTCTTCTGGGACCTTTGTCCGAATGTTCGTCTCACACCAAGAAAGCGATACAAACTTGAAGCGACAAGGGTAGATTGACAGTGTGGAAAAGAAATAGCAAAAAACGAAAGGGAGAGCCCATGTGTATGGTTTGCGCAGTCAATGTCGATCTTGAACTTCGACCCATACTTGAACTTGATGATTAATGAGACTAGGTGTAGCATGTTGACAGCGTATGATTTCCTCCAAGATAGATGAATTTGTCCTTGAAGTCGAGTAATCCAGGGATACCCCGACGTCATCACCAGTAAAGGGGTTAAGGTACACATATCATCGTCTTTGTTTCAAAAATCCAATTTTGAAATTCCCGATTTGGGGGAAAGTAAACGAGTAAAGCGCTGATGAACATAAAAAGGTAAAGGTACTCCAACTTATTCTTGGCCGTGGCCGCCGGAAAATGAAAAACGAAAAACGACTCAACTAAGCTCACTCACCTGATCGTAAATCGACCTTCGTCGCCGTCGGGGATCAGGAGAGATGTGATGCGACATCATCTCTCGATATCTATTTTATTATGAGCGACGTGTGAGAGGAGGGGGTAACTTTGGTCTGCGGCTACCACGGGCAGGAGATAAGAGGGGACATTCCGAGCGAAAGATACTAATAAAAAAGGCCTCATGGTTGGGAGTTTCAAGGAGATTTCTCGGATACTTTGATGTACTTACAGGGTTCATTGGTATAAGGAGAACGCTGCACCTATAGAAAAATTATCGGCGGATTGGTACTGCGACACCACCTTGAGCGTATACAAAAATGGATTCAAGGTGGATTCAGTGTGGATTAGACGAATGATCATGAGAGGAGCTTACCTATTTTCACACAAAAAGGATTTTTGGTGACCTCGTGAGCAAGCAGTAAAAGTCAGTTCATGACAGGATTAGGAAAAAGAGGACACACGAGGTCATCGTGACGAGACTGATGTAGTCAATTGTCGAACTACAGGCCAGCCGGACGAAGAAAAAAGTTAAAAGTGGGAAATATTGGCCGCATATGGTAACGAAAGTATACATAGTTGAGAAGGATCGTCCGGCATCCTCATTGAAAGAAGGATGAAGTGATTTAAACATCAAAGAAAAGAGGTGGAGCTGATAAAATTCCAGAAGGTGATGATAATAAGTGGCGCCATTATATCACAAGATTAGGCCAGTGTTCGGAAGATGCAATGGTTGAAAAATTCGGACGTAGACTTCGCAATGTCGAACTGGAGAAGCGATGAGAGACAGTAAGGGAGGAGGTTGAGCCCTGGGCTTGCCGTTCTGGTGATCAATAGTGACAACAGCTGTGGGAGAAGATATCTGCGGCAGGCCTGGTGTACCAGAAGGGTTTTCGGAGTTGCGACCTTCGTACGAAGAGAATCAGCAATGAGAAAACAAGCTTCTCCGATTGCAAGGCCGTTCATATGTATTGGTGGGAGTCCACCGGGCCCGGTGACATTGGTGGGCATTATGACCTGGCTGTGAAATAGACGACGTGAGAGGATTCAATCACGTATGGCATGCATAACTGTCTCATGCACAACCACTCGGTAGAACACGAACGCATTGTCACAGAGAAGAGCAGCAATGCGATACTGGACGTGAGGCCTGGGTAAGCACGAGGATGTCAAATTAATGGGTCGGATTGTGTTGTCGAGAAGCTTGTTTATGTCGTTGAGCTTGAATTGAATGAATGCGAAATAAACCGCGACGCCTCCAAGTAACTAGTAAATTGAAAAATAAGGGGTTCCGCCGGTTGCATGAGGCATCATTGGTCAGGAGGGAAGGCTCGGATCAATTTCTACTATGTATCTCATTGAGGTGTCAAACTCCCAAAAGACCAGCATCAAGGCTCCATGCATACTGTATATGAGGAGGGGCCGTGAGAGAGCCGCAACCGACTGGTTATAAATGACGCAGACATGGGAGTGAAATGTATGAAACGGGATTGGGTGGAGGATGGAAGTCGTGAAATAAACTTTGGAGGAAGGAGGTGGAATTCGAAGTATTTTGACCCGGTGAAAAAGGCGCCAGGTGAGAGGATCAGATGGCCTTGTGTAGCTAGGTAGCATCCAGCCCTAACATTGAGGTCGATGCTGGGCTGAGACTCGTGGAAAAAGAAGAGAAAAGGAAAACGCCGGTTTGAGATAATTGCGGAAAGGAACAGGGCTCAGCAGGTACCAAGAATATACAAGGCGGGATTCCAACAAGTGCACTGGAGTTCATGCGGTCAGGGATTAGGATTACGGGAGCTCGGAGAGACGTCGGCGGAATGGATGGAAAGCGAATTGAGAACGCCAAAGGGAGGGAGAAGAGACGAGACGTGGATCGTAGATTCGGCAAGACGAGAGGAACAGGACGAAGCGAGATTGTGCGCCGTTCGTAGCGTGTGCGAGGAGATAAAGGGCAAGATAGCAAAAAGTGCAGCTGGAGAAAGCTCGGGACAAGTGGAGGATTCGAGATCAGATCTCGATTGATGGCAACTGTGCACATTCCCACGGGAGAACGCGCCCAAGTTTCGCAAGGGACTATTACGCGGCCCCTCGCTGGTCTTGCACATTTTATATAAATCCATCTCCCGCCCCTGCCTTGCCTCCTTTCGCATCTCCCCCTTATCACTATGGCCGACATGGTCTCCACACCGCACTCTCAGCCCCAGCAGCATCAATTTAATCCATACACAGAAAACGGCGGCACAATCCTCGCCATCGCAGGCGCAGATTTTAGTGTCATAGCAGGCGATACCAGACAGAGCGAAGGCTACAGCATCCAGACGCGCTATGCTCCAAAGGTCTTCAGATTGTACGTGCTTCCGCCATGCTAAACGAATTTCTTTCCTGATCATGTCTATATCCAGGACCGATAAGGCCGTACTGGCCGTCAATGGTTTTGCAGCGGACGGAAACATGTTCGTGAAGAAAGTAAGACAACGTCTCGAGGTGTGTTCTTTCCTGGCTCTCTTTCAACCGTTCTAAACTGCCTAGTGGTACCGCCATGCACATGCCAAAGATATGCCGATCCGCGCCATTGCCCGCCTGATCCAAACGATGTTGTATTCAAGACGTTTCTTCCCATACTATGTCTACAACATTCTTGGCGGCATCGAGGAAGATGGTGAGTACCTTGACACATCCACCGGTCGTTGGTAAGATAATAATGACAATCGTAGGAACTGGTGCAGTTTACTCATTTGACCCCGTTGGCTCATACGAGCGCGAAGCATGCCGTGCTGCTGGGGCCGCACAATCTCTCGTACAGCCGTTCTTAGACAACCAGGTCAGTTGTTCATTGTGCGATCGTCGGGTCCTTGGCCCTTTTATCGTTACCGCGAAATCACCTGCAACTGGATATCCCAGTCGTCATCCGATCCTTCACCGACCTTTTCCCGCGCCTTTTCCCGTCTTCTCTCCATCATCGGCTACCGGCGACACTAACGGCCGTTCGTTTTTATTCAGATCTACTTCAAGAATCAAACTCCCGCGCCTGGCACATCGTTCCCTGGACATCTCTCGCTGTCCACGGTTCTCTCCCTCGTGATCGATTCGTTCACCAGTGCAACAGAGCGGCATATCGAGGTTCCTCTTACCAAATTACTGTTATACGCCTCCTTGCTCATCTCAATCTCTACAGGTTGGTGACGGACTGGAGATGTATATCGTGCTGGCAAAGAACAGCCCCTCAATTCAAAGCCTTAGAGACATTCGGGGCATGTCAGAACTCACCGCGACGGAGGATGGTGAACGAGTGTTTGTCGTAAGACGCGATCTCAAGAAGGATTAACTCAAGATTTTCCATTGTCATGCAATTCTCCCTTGTATTATTTATCATTTCATGAGCAACCGAGCCGCGGTGGGCGTGAATGAGTAACGACAACAAACTTCAATAGGCTACCGTCGGCTGACGACGATATTACTTTATATGATAGAGCGATTCGAATAACAAAGATAGTGTTAAAAACGTGGTCAGGGCGTCGGGGATAGTGATGATCGTAACCACAAGGCATAACCAAACACGAGCAAACAAACAGTGTTTTCTCAGCGGTCGCTGTCGCCGCTCCACCGCAGTGCTCTCCTTCTTGTCGCCGTCCTCCACAGCCCTTTGTCCCGCTCCCACCACACAGTCCCTCGTTGACCCGAGAGTATTACAATCCCATTGCCATGCTTTTCACCCCTGTTCTTGGCCTCGTCCTCGCCTCATTCACCCCCGTCGTTTACTCGCAGCTGCCTCTCGAGCAGGCACAGCAGACCCTCATTGGCACATGGAGCTCTGGCAGTAAACATGTCTTGACTGGTCCAGTAAGTCCTTGGATCCTTCAGCAGCGGTCTGAGTTTACCCCTTTACTTGCAGGGCTTCGCCAACCCTGCCAACCAGTCGTTCAACTATCCTCCAACTACTGGGATTTCGTACTCTTTGTGCGTAGCAAAAAACCTGATCATACTAAATACCCAGTCGCTGAATCTTTGCTTATGCAGCACCGATACGTTTTATGAACTTTCACGCTATCGTTTCAACAGCAATGGTGCGTGGCACTGCCTTATCTCTCCCTCAGCTACTCATATTCGACGGTATCCAGGTTCCGATCCCACCTGCATTACTGGTGTCATTGGCTGGTCTCATGGCAAATACCAACTCAATACCAATGGTTCCATGACCTTATTCCCGTTTCCCGACGGCTATCAACAAATTCAAGACCCATGTGCAGCTGTCTCCAACTTCATCGAAGATTATAGGATCACAGAAGAGCTGTATGTGCAGTGGGCAATTTTCCTGGACCCAACCTTTGGCTTCAAACTCCATTTGAACCAGTTTGATGGTGCCCCGTTGGCTCCGATGTTCCAAGTTTCACCGCAACCAAATATGCTTCCTACCCAACCACTTAGGAATGTTTCGGATCCGAACGCAGATTCTGAGTCGAATGTACAACGAAGAGGATTGTCGAAATCAGGTGCGCTCAGCAGTCGGCGGGTAGATAACGTGGTGACGACGGGAGTTTCGGGATTGATTGTTGCCGCATTTGCTTCGCTAGCACTATGAAGCGACGGGGATTCGGTGTGGATCTCAAGTGATGAACTATTTGGTATCATGTGTTGCTAAACCATACAAACTTACTTGCGCATTGCATGTTTTCCTTTCTTAATAACCCGCTTGCATACGGTCTGCATTCACATTCTTGTGGCCATTCTGGACCATTTCCTTTTCTTTTCTTATGGATTATTCTTTTCTTCTTGCCGACCCAATCCCTCTGCTTTGCCTCATTGTTGTCGTCGTCTATTTTCTTGCATTTACTCTCTTTCTCCGAGTTTTAATTATACCCCTAAAACTTGTATGTATTTGACAGTTGGACCTAGACGGGCGGCAAAGATACGAAGAGATGGATAGATTTCACTCTTTATAATAACACTTTCGAGAGAGGATCCTGACAATTGAGCTGGTACAATGTTGTCACACAGCTGACCGAGACTGGAAATTGTGTACAAGATTCACACGTTTTCTTCAACAGTGTGCCTGCTTTCGAGTTCTCACTTGCGTCTTCTAATAACAGGTGAATTTCCCAGAACTTTTACTCGATGAAGAATGTCAACGAAGCTCGTTTCATCCTCCCAAATGCCCATGTTCTCTTCTATTTCTATACTTATTTTCTTGCTTTGTCCTAGCAGGTAAGATGGATTCTGGAAGAACAGCTGCCTACTTGGTTCTTTTGAACCGAATGAACATCATACTTATATATTCAATTGTGTCATTTATCGGGCTAATAACTCTCTGGCTCGGAGTTTCGAATGCATGAGACTTCTACGAAGTCAACCTCTTGAACTAGCTAGCTCACGTTTGACTTGTCAGGTTCTATTCACATGCAAGATACACTGTGGTGGACGTAAGGAGGTTGGAATAAGACGGTACGTTCTGATGGTGAGATCTCGTCCGAGTTCTCAAGATCTCATATATGCATAGCTGAACACTTCTCTCTTGATTCAACGCATGGATAAGGAAGCTCCTCTTCCTCCCACCGACCCACTTTGCTCGTATCGAGTATCGCTATCATCCGACTGACTCGGCGATAGAATCCGTTCTTCCTTATCACACACACACACGAATAGCACCCGTACACCCAGAACATTCGTTTGGTCAACAACGCCACGCAATAGGAAAAGGAACTTCACTGAGGCCTTTTACCAGTGTGGCGCACACACACACACATTCATCTTTCGTCAGGGTGGGATCTCGCCTACACCGCGGCTCGAAGAATTTCCATCTCGAATCAGCGAGGTTTTGGCGAGCTTTTTCTTTGAAGGTTTTATTTCGCGGTAAAGCTCAACCTTAGGGTTGCTTCGGTTGAACACTGTTGAAAATTTTGATGGCATTAGAAGCCGATTTCTTTCAAGGGTTGACGGACTATTACTTGATCTGGTCTTTGATTTGTCCCGTGGTTTCTCCGACAGTTCTAAGGCCACCTCATCTCGTCTATAACTCGACTGGGAAGAAACTTATCGCATGGTGTTTTAGGTGAGAAGGAAGATAGTGCTTTGTACTTGATAAATTCGTGCATTTCTGGCGGCTCTAAGGGAGATAAAAACCAAGTTTTTTCCGAAATAGTTTGCTTGACTCGATTAATCACGACGGCCCGACCTATCGCTTGTAACTGTTTCACAAACCCAACGGAGATTATCTATCGGTGGTTCACGTCCACATGGCGAATGAAAATCCTAGGGCAGCCAACGTTCTCTCTAGAAACCAAGGATCGTCAAATCATATTGAAAACCCGATGTTTCCGGTCTACTCCGTTCCTTTGAACCCCCAATTGAGGCCACGCTGGATTTATTACGGCTAAAAGCAGTAATCCTGACATTCAAGGAGCACGAGAACAGGTCATTTTTCATTTTTCGACAACTGAAAGATGTTATTGAAGGGTTCTTCGGTCCGAAATTATGGCAGTTGGCAGATCGTGTAGTGTGGGTGGGTACCACGTTTTCGGCCGCGAAGCCGTGACCCAACTTCAAGGTCAAGGATGCCCTATCCTAGGCACATATGATGACTCTTCTCGAAGCAGCGGTGTAGAACGGTCGTCGATAAATGTCGCTGATAAGTTATTTTTACGGTCTTTTCTCATATCAAATTTGGTTTATCTCCAAAGATAAGTACTCGAAAAACTGTCTGGGTACAATAGCACGATTAATTATACAAAGAGAACCTCTATCTTGCTGCCGACGAAATTCCGTTTACCCGATAACGGTTTTGTGTTTTCATAGACGATCTGCCTGAAGATGGATTTCGAGCCGTTTCTGACATATCTTCTTGACCATTGCGTCTGCAACCTGCCAAAAACGAAGATGTACGGTAGCAGTCACCGATGGTCGCGCGACTTTTACGGTAAGATTAGAACAGAAGAAGCAACCGTAATCCAGAATTTGGATATCGGAATCAATGTATAGTCGGTGTTTGAGCGTTCGCCAGTATCGTAGCTCATAGACGGACGCTATCAATAGAGTAAGTAGTCTACAAATAGGACAAGTTAACACCCAAATTTCACGTTTCATCAATATAGATTCATTATAATCATGCGTTGCTTTTCGGCAGAGATATGATGTGTTTTCGTGGTAATATGGCGACATGTGTATTGCTCCAAGAATCATACACCAAGACACTGGCACGCCGCTGGTCCTGAAATCAAACTTACCGGCTCCTGGATTTGAGCGTTAATGGAGAGCCTCGACCGACTGACCCAGTTCTATTGGGGAATTCCTTTCTCGATCAGGTTCCCTGAAAGCAATCCTCAACACGGCACAAATTGAACCTGACCCTGAAACCCAAGATCTTTACATTACATTGCAGTGCCTTGAACAACTTGCCAATGGAGCAAAGTACCCTATAATGTACATATGTTGCTTTTTGCTCTACGTCAAGCAAACTCAATACACAAGGTCTTAAACGTAAACTCTCACATAAGGTCATCGAATTACCATTTTAAGATCACGATATCGAGAACCTCGGTATCAATATACCTGTAAACTTAGAACCACATGAAACAAAAATCCCAGCAAAGTAAAAGGGTAATTTCCCGCATGTTGTAATAAGTCCCTCATTTTCTGCATCTATAAATGGGATAGATGATTTGTTCTTAATCAAGTTACTGTTACTGACCCTATGCAGCCCTATGCTGGCCCACAAGATCGGTGACGCTGACCGATAGAACCCGACAAAATCAAATGAATACCAAATTGAAGGCGTGGTCTGCATACGGGGTAAAAGGCGTCATTGATTCTTATAAGAGAGCCCTTATCAATGTAATTCACCAATCCACCAATGACATAAAAACAAATTCTAAAAAAGAAGTCGCGGATGTATTTTAACGATAGTCATTGCCTTGGCTCTGTAAACACGTCCAGAATGCCAGCATGACGCAATCCAGGCATGCACTGACGTGTTTCCTCAGTATATTGAGAGCCAGTATGGCAATAAAATTTAAACCCGACCCGCACATTCCGCAAACGAGTAAAGTTGTTTTGACCGAGCATCTGGTCCAAGTGACGCCAGCGCGCGGCGTCTGAATGCGATAATTGACGAAGGTGTTCCGCATCAACCGCAAAACGAACGTCTAGGAGCTCCAGGAACTCAAAACTGCGCAGCGTCGACAATACGTCAACAATCCATGATGCAGTGATATTGGCTCGATATAGCATTGATGGGCAATCAGACGATTGTAGACGTAAGTTTTGGAGTCTCGTGTTACATCGAAGATCAAGAGGTTGGTCTCCATGCACTTAATAAGGCTGATTAATGATTTGCTGATTCAAGTTGAACTTTAAGAACCTACCAGATTGAATATTAAGTTCAAGCTCCTCAAGAGATGTTCCCAACACTCGGACAAGATCAGAAATGCTTTCTTGATGCGTCGCACATGACAGATGCAAACAGCTAATTCGAGCACCTGGCCTCATATAAAACCACTGGGCACAAAACGGCACCATACTAGTCGCTCCATCGCTGATTCTCAATGACTTGAGGGCGAGCTCCTCCTCAGGAAGCTGAATACTTCCGACATCAACGATACCCACTCTGGGGTAAGCCTCAGGGACCATTGGAGTGACGATATCTTTTAATGTGAGAATCCTCACGTTTTTAGCGGCCGCTGCCAAGACGGCATCGAGTGCCTGTGGCTGAAAGGAGAAGTTCCAGGACCCTAATGCCAACTCAATAAGTCCCGGGCAGGTTGCGGCGTACAACACGGCGTCCATAAGCTCCCCGCTGAGTTCGCACCAGTGAGTCAGAGTCGACGCGCGGAACTCGAAAAGACGTAGATGCGGTAGCAGATAGAGGAGTTTGGGGAGGGATGAACTACGGGCGAAGCAGTAGGTGGTGTGGGAGCCGTTTGAGATGAGGCCTTCGTGTACGGAGAGTTCGCGGATGTAGTTGGCGATGGAAGGGGTGTGGGTGAGGAGATTTAATAGGGAATTGCTTCTTCGGGTGCCGTCGTCGCACCAATGGAGGACAATACGACGGAAGAGATGTGCGCGACATATAGGAACCCAAGTTCTCGACGCAAGACAAGCTTGTCTGAGAGATTTGGGGTCTGAGCGCAGGAAACCAATAATGAGCTCGACGAGTTCCCAAGGTAAGGCGTTGCGAGGTTCTTCGAAAGACATTGGAGTTAAGGGGGTATTATGCGCTTTGTAACTATGCAACGTGGAAAGCAGCGCGATAGTAGAGTTTTGGAAGGGACGAGAAGAAAGGGGATCAGTCAATGCGTGAAAGGTGGTTGATACTTTTGAAGGACGACGACGCCACGCCAGACATTCATTTGGGGTTAGACAGCTTTTCGGTGATGAACCTCGAGGTGTTCTTTTCAATACTGATGTTCCTTTTGTCAGGGTGCAACTCCAGCAGATGTCGATGACGCGGGACTCCGGTGAAGGTCACGACCAGGGCGAATATATACGGTGAAATTGAGCGCTTTTACGGCGTTTATGCCGTCCGGATGAGCAATATACCTTGATTCATAAGAAGGGACACGCAATTAGGACAAGGGTAAAAGCTGGAAAGTCATGACGAACGACGATGATGTAATGTTTGTCAATAGAAGTTTGAAGGTCCCTTCTTCTCTGCACGGCAAGTCCCGGCGTGAACGACTTTGCCATCTCAGCGTCGTCACTCCTCCCTGATGATGGGATGCCATGTTGGGTGCTTATTTCCGGAGAGCATGTGGCAGCTAATTATCGAGAAAGGATTGCAAGCCAAGTGCGAGATAAGGAGAACTTAATGAAATCTGATGTATAGAAAAAATCATGGGCATTACACACACAGCGGGACAAGATTCCGACTCGGAGAGCATGTGCCAGTATGTTACACACCGGGCCAAACGTAAGAGCAGACTTTGACTAATATTACTGTATCAAGTATCACGAATATAGGAACCAGCGAGGGTTTTCGAGGCCGTGATGGCCTATCAATCTTACCCTGAAACTCATATATCCTTCACATTAAAACAAGACATGGCCTCTTCCGGAAGGCAGCTGGCGTTACTCTTGCGTTGGTAGACGGACATCTGACCGCCAGAGCAAACGAAACTGAGTCTCCCGGACTTGCCATGCTTGATGACGAGGCCCTGTATCATTCCCAACACCTTTCGCAGTTTCTTGAACTCGGGAATCATCTCCTGGTGGACGTCTTGGAGATGGGGCGACGATAGCTTTCGCTTCTCCAGAGCAGTAAAGTAGCCACGGCGATGGATGGCCATAAAGTGATGGACGGTCTGGGATAAATAGACCTGAGGGTAGTAATCCTTCCAGTCGACATGTGGCCTTCGACCTTCTCCAACGGTAACCAACTCTATCGTTGAAGCTTGAGGAACATGATTGCCGCCCTTGATGATGGTCAATGCAGGCATATTACTGGAACTGAATGGGGCAGCCGTGGATGTGAGATTCATGGTTTGAAGCGACTTGGTAAGCGCGTCTAGCGAAGATTCACTCTTCCTCGCAAAACGGTGTCGGGGGGCCGGCATACAAGCGTCGAGTTCATATCTGACTACCATCTTGAGTCCATCGAAATCCTATCAAGATGCAAATCAGTTCGCAGCGCTGGGGTCATATGGTAAATTAAAACTTGCATAAGATATGATGCGGTGATGTCCAGAACTCTGTTCACATCCAGCGGCAGCAACAGTGGACGCCTTTTCAAAGTTAAACCCATAGGTACGCCCACTGAGTTCTTCACGAGTCCGCTTTTCCCACCTATTGAGGAGAATCGTCTTTTCTCCAGCCAACTGCGCGTCAATACGAAACTCCTTAACTTCACCACCACCAATCCACCGTAAGAGTTTCCGCAGGCCATTGCGGTCGGTTACAAGGTCCATAGTTCCCCAAGGAAACGGATCAGCGCCTTCATTTTTGCATTTCTGGTTGACAGCCACGAGCAATGGCAATAACGATGCAGAGGGCATCCTGTGGGTATTTTGATCGATGATAAAAATACCCGAGTCAGGCTTGACATTGTAAGGCATGGCCCTGTTATTCCATTCAGGAGCGGAGCCTGTATGCCAACGGTAAACTTGAGTCAAGTGAAGGATCAAGGAGGGTCACATACCCGGTACTATGATGGTAGGATTGTGATGCTTGGTCCAGTTATATGACCCGATGGGCTGACAATTCTCGATTTTTGGGTCTTCGTCATCGAGATCATCAGAAAGTGGAACTGGCAGAATTTCCAAACGTTCATCCTCAAGACCTTCGCGCAACTGACGGTCAGGTGGCAAAGATGACTCTAGATGAGGAAGGCTATTCGGCGCAACATAAGAGACGAATGGCTTGCTGCTTGGAGGGGAGAGGGGCGCGTTACGGTTGCGCCACGAAGGCAAAGACTGCCTGCGCGGAATAGGCGGGTACTCCGAGGTGGACATGGGGAAATGAGGGAACCATTCTTCGCGAGGAGTCTTTTATGCAGTGCGAGCGTTGTGCGGGCAGCTTCTAGACGAGCATACACGATTCTTGCCGCTGATTAGCTTGCTTCATCAGAAACGTTGTAGAAGGTGCGAGGAAGGAAAGCTGCGCTTGCACAGCCACTGTTGTCAATCTTATCTTCGCCGTGACTCAGTCGGTGTCTTCATCTCATCTCTACATCTATACCCCCCTCTAGTGTTACACAATGAGTGCGCAGCATTTGTGCCAAAATAAGAAAAAAATACACCTCTGAAACTTATTTTCCTAGACGTGGACTCTTTAGACGGTCGACTCTTGTTCGCCATTCCCAAGAAGGGTGCGTTTTTTCTCTCCATTTGGCAACAAGACAACCGAAAATAATTTATTCAACTGCCAAGGTCGTCTTCACGAAAAATGTCTTGCAATGCTCGCCGGTACGGTGATTCTCTTTAATCAAAAGGAGCGCGGGCACCTTACTTTGTCTCTCAGGCGCCGATATCAAATTCCGAAGACCTAATCGCTTAGATATTTGCGTCGCTCAAAACCACAATCTTGCCCTGTAGGTACAAAAAAGGCCTGCGTATCTGCGCAAAAAAAAAAAGGTTAACCCTCTTACCCCAGTGTCTTCCTACCTGCCGCCGATATCCCCTCCTTCGTAGGCAAGGGTAACGTCCATCTCGGAATAACCGGCCGCGATGTCATCATCGAAGCCGGATTAGAAAACTTTGTCACTCAGGAATTGCAACTCGGTTTCGGAAAATGTGCATTGCAAGTCCAGGTGCCCGAGTCGGGACCTATCAAGACGGTAGAAGATCTGGCGGGAAAGCGCGTTGTTACTAGCTTTAAGCTTCTTGCGGGACAATACTTTGAGAAGTTAGATGACCGTTTACAGTTAGTTGAAGGTCAACGTACAAAGGTATCGTTTGTAGGAGGAAGTGTTGAAGCTGCTTGTGCCCTCGGCCTTGCAGATGGCATCGGTAAGTCCAGCTTCGTTGCCGCAAAGGACGACAAGTTCACGAATTCATGATGTATCAAGTCGACCTTGTGGGTGAGTAATGGACCAGCGTCTGTTGTTGATAAATTACCCAGAACCTCATCCGAGCTTCTAGAATCCGGAGAGACTATGCGTGCTGCCGGCTTGCATGCCATAGATACAGTCCTTGACACAGAAGCTGTTCTCATCAAGTCGAAGAAAGATCTCAGTCCCGAGCATGTCAATTTGATCGACACAATCTCAAAACGTCTAGCTGGTGTCATCGCAGCCAATAACTATGTCGTGTGTCAATACAACGTCCACGAGAGCAACTTGCCTGCGGCGGAACGAGTCTGTCCGGGTAGACGTGCACCTACTCTCAGCCGTTTAGAAGCCGAGCAATGGTTTGGAGTCAGTGTTATGGTTGAGAAGAAGAAGATTGCAAATGTGATGGATGACCTCGCGAGAGTTGGAGCAGAGGATATCTTGGTATTCAATCTTGACAATTGCCGTGTATGATAACCGTCGGATTTAGATAGACTTGAATGTTGGCCTTAGGATCTATTCAAATAGAAAACCTTATTTAAGTACGCCGCCCATTTTGGGAGCCTCCGGTTCGTAGGCAGAATTACACTCCATCAGGCCACTATGTTTTGCGACCTTAACATGATTTGCTCTTGCTCCATGATCCTTCTGATCTCGTCCTTGATCGGATATTCATCATAAGCAACGCTCAGTATTCCTAGAATACATGCACTCCGACCGCACGGATTCCATTTCCATGTGTCGGAGTAAGCTGGAAGTACATGAACTCCAATCGGTGAACATTGTTGTAAAAAAAAGAACAGGTGCTTGCTCCCGCATCACAACAAGGTGGTCAAAATAGCAACGTCAACATTGAGCAGAGGCTTAACAGAAAATACTCGCCATGCAGCGAGTGATAGTAACAGTGCATGTCATTACGTCCCAGTATTGATACCCAACATCCTGCATCCGGGTTGAGTTATGATTCACCATTGCAGTCCCAATTTCGATAACAAGACCAGCCCCATTGCTGCATGGAACGGTTCCTCTTCAGCGAGCTTTTCATCTAGCAAGTAGTTAACCACGCCTTCCCTCCCGAACAGATATTCGCTCTCCGGTAAACGGAACGGTTCTAATCGTTCCTGTAAGTGATAAAGTGGAGCGTCCTGGTGGGACAAGCCAGAAAAATCCAAGTGGTCGGAGT
Organism: Agaricus bisporus var. bisporus H97; assembly: GCF_000300575.1. NCBI lineage: Eukaryota > Fungi > Basidiomycota > Agaricomycetes > Agaricales > Agaricaceae > Agaricus > Agaricus bisporus. Next base: position 767,988 of record NW_006267370.1, on the reverse strand, counting down.
CGAAATCCCAAGAAGTCATCGAAGACTCATTGTCTGTTGCTGGAGGACTACTCGGCGGTAGCACGTCGTTGTATGGGGTATATGCAGGTAGTCTGGGACTGCCGGTGGAGGGGAAGCCAATTGAAGTATATTCCTCAGAGGGCGAGTGCGCAGAGAAATGTGCAGGGGTTTGATTATCAGGATCCTGAGATGGAGCTGCAGCCATAGCTCCAGTAAGCGCTGGATAAAGAGTCTATACTCCGGGGACATCAGCATTTATTCATGCGAAATAATAGGTTAGTGACCGGAAAAAGAATAGCGTAAGGGAGCAGCATAGCACGATAAGAGACAGGGTCTTCATTGAACAATGTTGTTAAAACCTCTTGAGTCTGACGGTTCCGCTGAACATGTTGAGCTATACCAGGAAGCTAGTATCAGAACGGCTATTTTCCCAGAGCCTGACCATACCAGCAGGTGCAAAAGGTTCTTTTAAACAAGTAGAAGCAGTAATGGCCCCAGACTGAGTAGTAGTCATAGAATTTCCGGCCTCACTTGAAGTTGGATATGATGGCCGCTGAGATTCCGAGTCCAAGCTTTGTTGCGGAGGAGAGACAGCACCAGAGTCAAGAGAGTAATCGTCTACAAATGAATGCCTGAAATCAGTACGCATTATGTAGCCCTGTGGTCTATTCGCAGAATTCATTTGGCGGCAGTCAGATTCCGAGTAGTAGCCAGTAGGCGAGTATACCGCGGCAGACTTGATTAGAGGTTCGCGGCCGTTGGTATTTTTGGATTGTACAGAATTTGAAGTAGACTGTGGAATTGTCACCGGGAGAGCAGGGCCATTAACGGAAAGACAGGGCTGCAGAAAAACATTTTGATTCTGGCCACGAGTAAGAGGGGAAGTGACCGAAGGCGACAATGCAGGCGGTTGACCAAGAGGTACAGAAGACACAGAAGGCACATGCGATTCCTTGGGTTCGGATTTGACAGCGGGTTTCGGTTTTTGAGTCTTTGGCTTCCTGACACGAGGCGCTTTGCGACGAATAGGCTTACAGGCAGGTTCAGGAAGATCTTGAGCAACTGGCTGAGGGGAAGACGAGGGGGGATCGCTCTCTAACTGAACCTCAGAGTGTTCGGATTTGAGCGCAGCCACAGTATCAGCTGTTTTGTCCAACGTTTTCTTGAATTTGCTGCGTTGTCTCCTGAACCAGTTGGCAATCCATTTTTCCGGCCTATAGATCAAGTTTAGTGTGCATATATTCACTTTCATTGTCGGAGTGAGATGCGCATACAATCCGGTCTGTTCGCTGAGCTCTCGGATTGTTTGAGGCAGAGGGGTAGAGGAGACAGTGTATGCAGCCTTGAGGAGGTCTGTCTGTGTTTGAGTTGCACGGATAGCAGCAGCTTTTGGCTTGATGGTGTTCATATGCAAGGGAGGTCAGCGGTTCACCCGGGCCGGCTGGCTTTCTTTCCTCCATGGTATCCCACACTCACGACAAATGTGCCCCACACGCTGGAAACCTTTTTCTCAAGCATGCCACCACTCTATACTCTTCTTCCCACGGAGTCCAAAGACGCCAAGGCGACGAGCATCGACCTTGAAGCTTCTCATCGCCCTGATTCTCGTATCACCTTCAAGAAAGTAGCTTTGTATAGTCTTGCCGCACTCGCCGTCATGTACGCAGTGATGCTTGGGATCAAAGAAGTACCCTCCGCCTGTCGGATGTGGAGGTCCAAGTCGATGGCCATGAAGGGCGCAATCGCCCATGGTGCTAACCGCACTATGTCTACGGGGCTGCCGAGCCATTTTACCCTGCCCTCGGGTGACAAGATACCTTCAGTCGCTCTCGGTAATGTTTCCCACACCTTATCTTTGAAATTCCACTCATATCCTTATCAAGGTGTATGGCGCGCTGATAGAGACCGCGTTGGCGCTGCTGTCAAGGTCTGCACCTGGCTACCTATGATTGTCTACAAACTTATAAAACATGCTTAATTCCAGACGGCACTGGAAACGGGGTATAGGCATATTGATGGTGCTTGGATATATAATGTAAGGTCACGCTTTTTCATCTTTCGGACTGGGAAAACCATCCATGCACGTCATAGAACGAAGTCGAAGTCGGTAAAGCCATACGGGAGAGTGGCGTTCCCCGCGAGGATATCTGGATTACCTCAAAGGTAGTGCATAACCTTTTTAAGATTGCCAGTCGTAGTTCTCAGCATGAAAATAGCTGTGGAATGACTTCCATGCCCCCGAGGACGTTGAGCCTGTTCTAGACGAGTCGCTTTCACGACTTGGGATTGATTACCTCGACCTCTACCTTATACATTGGCCCGTCGCATTCAAGAAGGGAACAAACCGAGAAGTCGATTTTGACCGCACGGCAAATCCATACCCTACTTGGCAGAAGCTCGAAGAAATGGTCGCGAAAGGAAAAGTTAGGAATATCGGTGTTAGCAAGTACGCTTTCCTAAACTCAAATGACTGATTCTCAAAACTAATTTTATTTTTTAGCTTCAACGTTCGAAGGTTCCATTGTTCTTAATCATAGGTACCCACTATGTACTGACACGGATACCTACAGGCTCCAGAATTTGACTGCCAATCCTCTCAAAATCAAGCCTGCCATCAACCAAGTTGAAATCAGCTATTGGTTCCCACAACCTGAGTTGCTCGAGGTCACTGCTAGCTTACACTTATTTTGAAGTATCATACTCACTTTTTTTAGTGGTCGAACGAAAATGGTATCCTTCTCGAAGCATATTCTCCTCTCGGCAGCCAAGAGAAGGTGAAGAAGACCTTGGAGGTTCCAGAAGTATGCATTGATATAAATTTTCGCTACTTTTCAAAACTCACACCCACTTAGGTCAAAAGTATCGCTAAGGAACTTGGTATCACTCCCGCTCAAGTCATAATTTCTTGGCACGTTCAACGAGGAGTACGTGGATAATATATCAAGTCATGCTTATTTATTCATGCAATTCCAGACCGTCGTTTTACCCAAGAGCGTCACTCCTTCTCGGGTTGAGGAGAACTTACAGGGTAAACTATTTTCATTCGCTGCCGAATCGCAAGCTTTCTAACCTTTACAAACCTAGTTGTACCGTTACCCCAGGACGCGTTTGATATGCTGGAGAAGGCGGCCACATCCCACGAACCTGAGAGAGGCAGTGATCCGAAGTGGGGAGTAGACATTTGGAACTAGATCGTCTTTTCTATTTGATGATATGCGTTACAATACACACTACCCTTGTATGCGTCTGATATACTTTATAGTAGCATGGTTGACCCCGGAAGGAAGGACTCAAAGATCAAAAAATATTGTTCTAATAAGCCCGCCTAGCTCAATTGGTCAGAGCGTCAGACTTTTACGGCTAGGCTTGCTGGCAAATGTGATCATCTGAAAGTTGCGGGTTCGAGTCCCGCGGTGGGCTATATTTTTATTCGTGAACATATGCAAAACTACATACATACAGCGACGATATAGTTTTTAGTCCCGAGGCGGCCTTTGAACCAAATTGAAGTGGTCGACGACGATTTGGACGATATCTCGCCACTCTGTCATGGCACCAATACCTGGGTATATGATAACATCAAAAGGAATTGTGGTGTGTTATAATCATATTGTATACACATACCGGAATCACCGCAGGCTAGATTTTTGCCGATAGGTCCAACGATAGTGTATCCTACAACGTCACGAACGATTCGCAAATGTTCCGCGGTGAGAGGGTGTTCATACATGAGTGTGTTCATTGCTGGGAATACAAATGTAGGTGTTGTAGGTGCAAGAGCTCGGAGGAGTGAAGTCTAAGCTTTTTTGTTTAAAGAGTGGGTGGAAGGGAAATCAGTGCGGTTTGCGTACTGCGAGGTTATCACAGATGCCATGGGAGAGTTTAGATAAAGTGTTGGCGGAACATGGGGCGATGAGGACTATATCTGCCCATCTGCGTAATTCGATGTGAAGTATTGGATCACCGATTTTATATGAATCCTGGTTTTTGTGAGAATGATTTAAGAATATGTGGGAGGGAGAGAGGGGGGACGTACCAACCATTCATCTTCGTCTGTCCATACATGTACACCACAACTTTCGATATCTTCACGGTTGAAGAATGTGAGTGAAGGTTTCGTAACTACTACTTCTACTTTCACGTTCTCGTACTGTTCATGAAACAATTAAAATATATTAGAGTCGGGAAGAGGAGGAGGATGTTTAAACGTACTGTTAGTAATTCACGAACGATTAAAGGAGCTTTGATGGAAGCGACACTGCCGGTGGTTATAAGAACGACGTGTGTATGATTGGGTGTACGTTCATTATTGGCGATGAAGACATGTTTGGATGAGGTAGTCATTTTTCGAGAAAGAAGGAACGAAGACTAAGATCCCGAGTTGTTGTGGGTGAGCACTTGAGTCGAAGGTGATGTCGTCATCATCGCGATGCCCACTTGTGGATGTTTATCTTATCTGTCGGCATAGGATCACTGCCACCACTTGATATAATTATCCCTCTTGTACTTTGTCCTCTCGTCAGCATTGATTGCTCTTTGTTCGTTAATAAAATCTTATCTCCCTCACTCTGTCTTGCTAAAAGAGGTGTAGCTGTTGTTGTTGCTGTTTTGGGATCATCATTAATATTGTAGAAACCATACTATTTCTTTTCGAATTGTTCGATGCAACAATTCAATTCAAAGATTGCCTAAGTATCCATCCGAGGGGGGTATAAGGTATATCCAAAAGTCTCTCAAAAATCACTTCTCCAACGTCCCCAATTCCCTCCACTTCTCCCACAACAAACCCACACCCACAACCTGACCAGGTTCACCTTTAATCTCCTTCAACTCCAACAAATCAAATTCCTGCCCAAACGCCAAAAAATGAGCGAACAAAGAGTTGAAATGGGGTTCCGCTCTGAGATGAAGGATTTGATGAAAATGAGCATGGTAGATGTGTGCAAAGATACGTAAGAGTTGACGGTAGATGTGACGTGAGATTCCAGGGAATGTACGTTGAAATTCGTGGTCTAGAAGGTGAGGAAAACAAAAACAAAAATAGAACCGTTCAGGGTTTTTTTCGAGTGAGTGGCATGTGTGTGTTATGGAGAGAGGACGTACTGTTGTTGGTAGGAAAAACGTTTTCGTCGTCGATCATGATTTGGATCGAGGACATGACGGTATCGATGTATTGTGGTGCTGTCATATGAATGAATCTGCCTGAAGTTTGTTGCCATGGGTAATTCAGGCTACAAAAGAGGAAAATGGTTGACCGACGGAATTGAAATTTCAAGAGAGGGAAACGCACTTTGGTCCGACGGACATAGTAGGACAACTATGTTGTGTACAACATTCCGCTAACACACCATAAAATTCATTCAAATTCGTAAAAAAGTCATATACTAGAAAAAAAATCAAATCTTTGAGTCAGTCGATTCAACGTCACTTATGTTCAACTCACCATTCACAGCAACCCACTCCATAACATCAACATATTTCGGCAAAACGACGATCGTTTTGAAATTTCCCTTAACAAGCGCGCTGTTTACGAATGGACTACACAAATACAGTGGTTTTTGTTCTCCGCCTGCATCGTTGTTGAAAAAAGGTGAGGAAGGAGACAAGGAGGCGCCTGGCGATGGGGGTTGTGATCGACCGTTTCCCGGAGTGGGTGAACGCCTCGTCCCACGTGGGGCTCGGTTGCGGCTGATTGTAGCGAGGATCAGCGTCGGATTTGGATGGAATGCGGAGGGGCAATACGTTACCCGAAGAAGGACATTTTTTGCGGGAGGAGAGAAGGAGGTGGTTGGGATAATGGATTTAAAAGGACAGGAGAGCAGCTACGTGACCTTTGATGGATGATTGTAGTCATAACACCAGACCTCCTCATTTTTATTTTACACAGACTGTACAAAAAGTTTACATATGTATATTTTATGTTTCGAGCAAACCCATCTCTCTCCATTTTTCCCATAGAGCGCCAACACCGACAGGGGATGAACTGGCACCCTTGAGATCTTTGACTTCAAGTAGGTCGTACTCGCGACCAAAAGCAAGGAAATGCGCGAAAAGAGAATTGAAATGAGGTTCGGAACGGAGATGGAGGATTTGTGGGTAATGTGCGTGGTATATATGTGCGAAAACGCGGAGAAGTTGGCGGTATACGTGTTTAATTGTTGAAGGGAATGCTTGAGGGAAATCATTGCCTGAAGGCAGGTTAGATGTGGGTGCGGGGTGAAGTTTTGGAGCGCACCTGATTTAGTGGGGAATACATTCTCGTCATCGAGAAGATTTTGAATCCATGTCATGACATAGTCGATGTAGGTTGGTGCTGGAAGATGCACGCTTTTGCGCTCTTGATTGATCCAGGTATAGCTCAAGCTGGATGGAACAGGATCAAGTCTCGTTAGCGACTCAGACGCAGGACGTACGTTGGACCAGCAGACATGGTGAGGCATGCCTGCGGGGTACAGCATTCAGCGATAGTTCCGTAGAACTCATTAAGGTTGGTATAAAAGTCAAAGACTGGGAGCCATGAGCGGGGGGCGCGGGGAGACGGGGAAAGGGGACGGACTGTTGACGGCGACCCATTCCATGATGTCGACGTATTTGGGGAGCATAACGATGGTCTTGAAGTTGCCCTTGACGAGGGCGGCGTCGACAAAGGGGCTGGAGAGGTAGAGCGGCGACGTCGTCGTCGTCGTCGTCGTCGGGGGTGCGCTGTGTGGATCGGGCGGGGGCCGCTTCGGGGCGCGCTGGCCGCTGCGGCCCATGGAACGGCTGGGCGAGTGAGCTGGGTATGCAAAACAAAACAAATAAAAAAAACATACCTGATTGAGCCGAGAAAGGACATGTTGGCGGTAGCAGAGTATGGCCCGATAAGGAAAGCAGACATGTCCTTTTCTCTCCACGGCAGAGGCCTCAAGCTCGAATCCGCCGCCGACATCGCGCCCCTCCTCGCCGACATCGACCCCGCCACCCTCCACGAAATCCATCTCGGCGGAAACACTTTCGGCGTCGACGCAGCCAATGCTCTCGCAAGCTTCCTCGAGCGCACGCAGGTCCTCAAGGCACGTACCACCCACCCACCCTCCCAACGCTCACTCACTCCCTCCAGGTGGCCGACTTTGCGGACATCTTCACCGGCCGTATGATATCCGAGATACCCCCAGCCCTCACTGCGATCTGCAATGCCCTCAAAGACAAGACCTCCCTCGTCGAAATAGACCTCTCCGACAACGCGTTCGGCGGCCGTTCCGTAGAACCCATGGTCCCGTTCCTCACCCACAACCACTCCTTCCAGATCCTTAAACTCACCAACAACGGTCTCGGCCCCGCAGGCGGTCGCGTTATCGCCGATGCTTTGCGCGAAAACGCTCTGATCTCAAGAAAAGCCGGAAATAAATCAAATCTGCGCGTCGTCATCTGCGGCAGAAACAGATTAGAAGATGGATCCGCTCAGGCTTGGGCTGATGCCTTTGCCGAACATGGTACCCTAGAAGATGTCAGGATGCCGCAGAATGGCATCAGGATGGACGGTATGATCGCTCTTGCCGCCGGTCTGAAGAAGAATCCTGGCCTGCGACATATAGATTTCCAAGATAATACATTTACCGATGATAGAAAGGACACTGGTGTTCAGGCTTGGGCAAAAGCTATGGCCTCTTGGCCTGAACTCGGCGTACTCAACCTTTCCGACTGTGTGCTTTCTGCTGATGAAGATGATATCCCTGCACTCCTTGAAACGATCGCAGCCGGATCCAACCAAAAACTGCATACACTTCAATTACAAAACAACAATCTCGGTACCACTACCTTTGAACTACTTGCCAAGAACGTCGGTGACAAGATGGTGAACCTCCTGCGATTAGAGTTGCAGTGGAATGAGGTGGAGGATGATGACGAGCATCTCGAGAATCTTTCCATCGCTCTAAAAGCTCGCGGCGGGAAATTGATTGTCACTGATGAAGATGAGGAGGAGGCGGAAGAGGAAGCAAAGGAGGTTGAAGAAGAACCAGAACAGGTCGATTCGGATCTGAAAGCGGTCGATAAAGCTACAGATGACCTTGCAGACCTTCTTGCAAAAGTCAGCGTTTCTTAATGTACATACTTTTAATTGGAACTACGAAATACCCTTAAGCGTACAAGAATATAAATTTGTGGTGTATCAAGAGAACTTATCTTTTCATTACAATCCACCTGTTCTCTGAACCCTCTTTCGGTTTAATTTGGCTTGAGGTCTTGAGCCCAAGTAACCATTCATCAAAGGATGAGTCGCCTTCATCAAGGCAGAGACAACGACAAAACCATTGTCGCTCAGCAGACCACAATTCCCTATAGGCAGAACGAATAACGTTCCACATTGACGCTCGCGCTTTTTCTCGTAAAGTATCAATAGATATCATTACAGCTCGTCCACCCCAACTGTCGGGCTTCTCTCCTTCATCGTCAAGCAGACGAGAAATACATTCATGTCGAGTCAAAAGACCAATCTGATGATAATTTCCTCGACGGAGGTTTAAAGTCAGTTTTTGAAACCATATGACTGTGGATTGCGAGATATGTGTGTTGCTGGGTGATTGTTGGTGATAGAAATTTTGGGAAGGGTGGTTTGAGATGAGGAGATGGAGGAGTGATACGATGTGAGATATACTGCTGTGTCGGTGTTGGGTTTCGGCTGCTGATTGCGACGATGATGTTTTGTCGTTGATGACTTTGGGATAAAGATCGTTTAGGAGAGTTGGGATGATAATGATGGTGTGGTGGTGAGATGCGAAGATCACGGAGAGGTATAACGATGTTTCGTAGACTGGGAAAAACGGTGAGCGAAGAGTGGAAGGGTGAAAGATGACGAATTCCGGACCTTCCATAGTGAAAGAATCAATTCTAGCGCTTGACGAAATACCTTCTCTCAACTTTCCTGTTCACACTCTCAGCAAGGGATAAAATATAAAGAGTGGGAAGACAGACGAAATAGAATGAGAAGGTTTTCCTGTTCTTCTAATCTATGTTTCTTTTGGTTTGGTGTTTCACGATGTATGTCCACGCGAAGGTTCATAACTTTTTGAACCTATTATAACGAGTGAAAAAGGATAACAAAGAATATCAAAAATCAAAATCATACCTTGTCCTCGAGGAAAACACGATATTCTTCTTGAATTTTATGATTTTTCAAACTAGAAAACCACGTCCTCAAACACTTGTGTAATATAATCGACAATGACAAGAGACATACGAATCTCCTGATTTTTCGAGGCCGCTACTTCGACTTATCCAAGGCATAAATTCCATTTGTCTTCTAGTTTCCGTTGAAATTGTTTCGGAACGGGGAGCATTTGTATTTGTCGTTGAAGGAGTTGAGATTGTTGTTGGTCTTCTATCATTGCTTGAGTCATGACCTCGATTTGAGTGATTTTCTCCTCCTCCTCGTCCTCCTCGAGCTCGGGCATTCCATGAACCTCGCCCTCTTCCTCTGGGCATGAGATGAGTTCGTGGAAAGGTGACAAGATATTTTTAGATTACCGCTGATCGGCCGTTCAACGTCAACCGCCGTTCTTTCAGCAACTCCCATAACTAATTTCAACGCTGGCAACGAATCTCGAGAATTATGACGAGGGAGATTGCAGAACAACCTCAGACTAATGATGTACCTCTTAGAACTGGTCTTCCAACTCGAGAAGAACTCCTCGTCCACTATCCAGCTAAATTCACATGGAACCAGCTCAAAACATTTGTTAATTCTGGGTGCGCACAGCTCGTCGCTATTCTTTTTCACTTTCGTTAGTTTTTTGTTTGCTGAGATCGCTTCTTTTCTTTTTATGTATAGAGATCTGGGACTACTTAAACGTGATAAAAAACTTCAGAAACGATATGACGAATGGGCAGTTGGTATCGTTGCCAAATACGGTTCTATAGGCAAGTTTTCTAGAGTCATCATGGTCAAACCTTCTCCCTTCACGTTGAGTTTTCTCAATTTTAGTCAATTATTTGTTGAATTACCGATTGCAATGGGGCAAAGCGGATACGCTTTCGCTGTTGACGTCAGCTTTGAAGGACGAACCTCGTAATGTTAAGGCTGTTGAACCTTCGAACGGTTCTGTTATTGTGAAAGAGCCCCCTCCTCTTCCATCCGACGCCCCTGAATATTTCAGTGTCGATACACCGGCCGAATATATCAGTATCATCCAAAATGACTGGCCTTATTCCGGTACGTACCACTCATCCTTCTACCATAAGAAATCCACTGAAAACAAAAAAATCTATAGTCCCAGCAGAAGTTGAACATACCCTAATCTGGACACGCATCCCGATATTTCATCCATCCCTCATCTCACCTCTCATAAAGTCGCGTATAGACCAAGACGGATTATGGGGATTCACAGGAAACACATCACCACCGCCTTCACCCTCATCAACCTTACCATCCTGTTTACCAGCTTTATCAGATTGGAATATCACTTTAGAAAATATGGTCGTTTCGGAAAAACCGAGTGAGGAGGAAGAGATTTTAGTTAGAAGAGCTGGGGGAGAGGTACATGAGTTTGTAAGGAGGCGGTGGGATGAAATTGAGTGGGAGACGGCTTGGTTTGTTAATCCTCCTGTGAGTTTTGATTTTTTTGGATAGTTGAGAGCTTTGCTTTTCTGACGGTTTGGAATTTAGAGATTGCAGAGTGTGCCTGGACTTGCGCATATTCATGTTTTTGCAAAACAGAAGAAATCTGTTCTTCGTGAATTAGACTAGATACCCCTGGAGGACATTGTTGTAGGACCATATTGCTAATCATTACCTAGGTCTAACCATGGTTTCTATTGCGAACATCCGAATGAAATGGGGATCCACGCCACTTCAAACTTCGCTGTAAAGCTTCCTAAACTCTGAAGGGTATAATGTTAATCGTTTGCTAACCATTCCCTGATAGTTAGTACCGCCTATCTCTTCTGCCGATTTCCGCATGGAACATGGACTTCCATCACCCCAAACATGTCATAAAAGCCTCATCCCAATTGAGATCCTGAAAGCTAGCATGTTTGTTGTTCGCTTCCTAGGCGTCGTCTAGTCAATACTGTGAATGTCGGCGTGCAAAAGGGATCAACTGCTCACTAGAATTAGCGGTGCCGTGACACATTGCTCTAGTACCGATTCGACTTTCCGGAACCAAATATGGAGGCGACTTTGTCCTTCTTGCTTGGCAAATGGACAGGATAAGAGGTCATAATGCCAGCAAAGCAATCATCTACCAACGCTCTCATTTACATTCTTATCTCCCCGCACCAAACATCGTTCATGGCTACTGACGCTCTTCCGACTGCTTACAAGGAATCATCCAGCTTGATCGAGTGGGATTCTCTTACCGAGGAAGATCAGATGAAGCAACAAGAAAAAATGGCGAAATTTCTACAAGAGCCTGGCACAATCGAGAAATTCATTGAGGCGTGCAAGAATATCGGTCGAACGGCTGCCGCCATTGAGGGTGACTTCAAGACCGTCAAGAATGGCCTCGGTGACCTTCACATGAAATATGGTCAAAATTTCCCTGACGTTAGAGAAGTATACATTCCGCGATGGGAGATGCTTATGGCTGTGAGTAATGTCTTGCTTCGGCTGTCACCCTGGAATAACCTCCACGTGTGCTAGGGTTGGATTGAGAGACTCGGGTCTTCAAAGAGACTAGCGATTGAAACTGCACTTGCATTGACCAGTCAGTTGTTCCCATTTGAAACCAGACTTTTATCTCTTAATGACGCTGACACTGGATAGACTATGGTGCAATTCTTATGCGCATTGCGGATATCCAAACTCAGAGTGTATTGGAAGGCGCGCAAAGCGCCCTGAGGGCCTACGTCGTAACTATGACATGTTTAGTTTTTGTCGAATTTCTGTATCTTGACGACTGCTCTCTTTGCAGGAAAAATATCCAATAGATGTTGCAACGGAAGTCGCAGATGGGTTCAAAAACCTTAGGATCGACATTCAAGATTTTTCCGACGACTTTGCGAAATACGTCGGAAATTTCTGTTCCTCGAATAACGCAGTGAGCCTTGAGGCTTCTATCGAGGCTATCAAACAATGCCAAGAGACAATTTCTGAGTGCGTTATACTATGGCTTGCATTTTCGGGAACTTTCTGAACCTTTTCGCAGTCTTGACAAGAAGGTACGTCGTTACATACAGCCTCACAAAAATCCACTTCATTTAAAGCTTTTGCCTCCTTTGTTAGATCCAAGAATCTGCTATGGCGTTAGGTTGCAGCTCTATCTTTGGAGTATGCATGGGTCATCATCACGTCCCAATTTTATTCTGATTCAGACCTTCTCCCAGATCCTATCCGACTACCCAGTTGGTTCCATCGGTCATTATGTTGCGCAACGCAACGGTGAGTTGGGCTCTATGAGGTTCAGGGAGCCTTTATGGAATCTTCATTAGAGGCACAGGCCAACCTCGGCAAAATCAAGTTTAGCATCAGCTGCTCCGTGTCCTTAGATAGGTCAGCATTTTCCTTTTCCCTTTTTGTTGCTTTTCAGCCTTTTTTCAAAATCGATACAAGCGCGAAAGTTGAAAGGCTAAAAGATCGTTTTAACATTAGACTGACGCCTTTCGCTAGACTTATCGCCTTAATAGCTGTGCAGACGGACTTTGAGAAGTTCAAACCTGACATCACTGATATCTGCGACAAGTTAAGCAGTTTTGCTAGCATTTGGGCTTTTGTGAGTGCCTTGTTAAGTGACAGTCTTCACTAATTCAAACGTTTTAACTAGGCTACTTTGCAATCCATTGAGTTAAATGTTGCGCTAGATGAAGGAATGGTAGCTCTTACGCGCAAGGTACGAGCAGGAGACGCCATTAGTTTCGTTTCGTTGGGTAGTACTGATCATTTGTATAGAAATTCCAATTCAAACTCGCACTACTCATAATTCAGATCGAACCACTTAGGGAGGGCTTGAGAGCATACGCCGCTCAAATTTAACTCCCCGAAGACTTTGCCTGATGTGGAATGCGGAACTGAACATATCTTCCTACGTATATTGTATGCCATTAGGATTATCGGGCGTGCCGAAACACTTTGCGTGATTAATGACAATCGTGGCTCATCAGAACTGACGCTTCCACGGTATCCCTTGGCTTGGTTCCTCAAACCCAAGTAATTTCTCGATACCATAAGTACGCCTCGACGCGTCGTCCAAAAATAGACCACCCGTTCGGAGTCTGAAAACGAAGTTGTCAATCCAGCTTTAGTCGCTGCCTCGACTCTGGAGTAAACACATGGCGTCGTCCGATCCACAACGAAACCCAACAACTGAAGAAGAGCAAAATGCAATTAATCTTCCATCTAGTCTACCCCAACCAACCGGAAATCTCGCTTACGACTCTGTTCAAGTGAGTTTCAAATTCGTTATTCTATATGCTTGACCATAGCTTTTGATCGTTCAGAGCGCGTTAAATGTTACTTCTATCCCATGTTCACGTGAAAGTCTACTTGCTGGGATTGCTGCTGGAGTGGGTATAGGTGTCGTTCGTGGTCTAACGCTTCGTATGTCCCTCAAAGTTTCGAAAAAACCATTTTCCTTACAAACATGTATCAGCACCTATAAAGGCTGGAAATTGGGCTGTGGCGACATTTGCACTTACTTCATTGATATCATGGTAAAACACTTCTCTTTCATTCAATCTATATACTTCGAAACTAATCACTATAAAACAGGCAGATATGTCAGAATAAAATCAAGCGAGAGCGTGAACAAGTTGCTACTGTATTAGAACAAGCCCCTCGACGACGAGCAGTTGCTAGTGGAAATGACAATGATTCATCATCATCCGCCACTACAAATTCTTGAGAGGCCTACCTTTTATCATCTCCAACACACAAGTCTCTGTATAACGACACTGCGCATCCCGCATTTCTGGAGGGAAGGGTATTTACGGGAATAACATTCTGGTTTACCGAACAACAATAATGGTCTGGCCTCAAACTCTATGCAGCTTACAATCATACCCGTGGTGAATCCATCGAACGCACTCTGTCTGAGGCTTCCTTCTACACAGTCTTGTCTTCTTTTCTCCTCTAACTCTTGGGCTTTATCGGTGATACTTCTTACCGATGATCCAGTCCCCAAAGACCACGAAGGCGACTCAGCTGACGAATTTGTGCGCTATTTCGTCCTCACCACGAGTTCTCTCAAAACTATACACCGCGTCATCCACGGCATTATTGACCCCGCTAACGCTACTTTGGTGTTCACGAGTATAACACTCTAATCCAAGGAATCGGTACCCCGTTAAGGTTTCTGCTCATGAGTCCCAAGAAAACTCTTCTACCATCACCATCAATATCATTCGCCAATATTGCATTAGCACCATGAAGTATCGCCTCTATTAAACAGCGAACGACTCTCCAGAATGTGGTCACATTTGCTTCTATCTGCTATCTTTCCACACGGGCGTATGGGTGAAGAACTTCGATCCAAGGAGCTATTCTAGATATTGAAATTTGAACATTTACCAGATCAAAGCTAGACCTGCTAATAATCCGTTTACAACAAATAAACCCCCCTCATCTACCAAATACACCTATCGCTCCTCTGTATCTACTTACCAAGATCAATCCATTCTATTTCCATAGTACACTCATTTTCTTTTCTAAAAACGTCCCCCTCACGTCCTTTCAACAACAACATCACACACAAAGTCACTCAAACCAAAAACCTCTTCATGATCACCTCCCCAAAAACCAGCCCAGCAAAAAAACTAAAAAAAGGGTTTACTAATTGTATAAAACGAATAAAAATACAAAAACTCTAAGAATAGTTTTTCTATAACACATATAACATGTAGTAGTAGCGTAAAAAATCTAAAACCAAACGACAAAAAACAAGGTATCGTACCGGCAACACAAAGTCGAAAAACTCAAAAAATAAAATAAAAAGAACGAAAAGAACGACGAAGAAAAATAAAATAAAAAGGAGAGACAGTTTTTTTTGTTTTTTACGACTTCCGATGTAACAACGACCCAGGTTCAAACGGATCCGAATTCGGCACAGACACAAAAGGATGCGAAGGCCGTCGTAATGTCTGTGCTCTAGAAACACCTCCAGGCATGATAGTAGAAGTAGAAGTAGTAGTAGGTTGACCACCATAAGATCTAGGATTGAAAAGAATATTACGTTCTTGATGTAAAACATACGACTGTATTTCAAATGATATACCCCCACGTCAGTTCATTCTTTCTTTACAAAATTTTAAGAAACTCACGCGGGCCAATAAAATCTTCTCCATCCACACCTTTCCATCCTTCTCCGAACACGAAATCACATGTTTATAATCCGAAGTATCTTCAAAAAACGATAATTTATCCGTCGACTTGATAGCAAACGCAAATGGTTTAGGTGCTTTATACGATCTCGAAAAATGATAGGCATCAAAGTTGGATAACGAACACAAAAGAGTTTGGTCTTTGCACTTCAAAAAAAAAAAACAATGAGCATATTCAAAAAGCTAGAATTATAGTAGCAAAAAAAACTCACGTTGTCGCGCTTGGATAACCAAAGCGAATGTTCACGTAGTTGCAACCAGCGTTTACTCCATTTACCCCTCTTACTCTCCCATTCAACATAACCAGCATGTGTCGGCGAGCTGGACGGAATGGCCTACATGAATAAAAAATCAGTTTAAATGCTAAAAACTCAACCACATATAGTGTGAACATACCGATCGACTTAACAAGGGCGCAAGGGAAGTAAGACGCAACACAAACATATTGACCAGTTTATCCTTATTCCAGGACGCCTGCACATCCGACAGCCGCTCAAAATGTCTGATCGGACGCTCTAAAACTCGAGAATCAGCCATCCACCCATAAAAACACCAAACAGCACTTTAAAGTCACTCACCCACACCAAAATCATGTGCAATCTCCCAAACCATCCACTCCCCACTCCCAATCAATCCTTTCAAACTTCCCTGAGCTTCAATCATCTGCACGACATCCCCAGCAGGAGTAGTATCATCAATCTCAACAACATTATACCTCTGCATATCCCCAATAAACACTCTCTGCTGCTGCGTAACATGTTTGATCTCAGGCATGGTAGATGGTGGAGGAGGCATCGGCGGACGATGTTCACGATCAGCCGTACTAGGTCTTCGTTCACCCGTGCTCGGCCTTTTCGAGCGTCCACGCTCACGATCAGCTTCCATAGAAGGTCGCGAAGACACTGAACGAAACCGCCTGTGTTCACTGCTAATCTGGGGTACAGGAACACGTTGAGCATCTTCAAATGTAGGCTTTTCCTCTCGATGACGGCTTTGTGAACGTGCGAGACGGACTGGTGGAGCCGCAACGGTAACTGGGACAGAGGGTACAGGTACGGAATGGTCCTCAACAGGAACACGAGCATGGGGACGATGAAAAGAACGCGACGGACGAAGTTGCTTCAATGGTTGGGAAAACACGAGGTCTTTGGTAGAAGTGCCAGCGATGTTCTTGTCGACATCAGTCGGGGCGGCCTCACCAGACGTTTGCCGCCGATGAACAGGTGACGATGCCTGCACGTCTTGCAACTTTTTCGCCAGGTCATCGGGGGAAAATGGCGAAGTGACGCGTCCGGGTAATGTCAGTGTCCTCTGTCGCGTGGTTGGCTTGGCTGAAGAGGAAGAATGAGCATAAAGCATAGCCTCCTGCGAGCTACTCAATGCGGCCTGAGCTACAACAGGCCGACCAGCTCCGGCAGGACGCAACGTGGTTTGTCTACTCCTTGCTTCTCCAGCAGCTCGTTCGGCACGTTCCCTTCGCCTCTGATCTCTTTCGTCTCTGACTTGTTTTCTTATACTCTTTTGGGCAGTGAGAGCTGTTGGTATACTCTGTGCAAGAGGAACATTGTCGTCGGCAAATTCCTCCTCCTCCTCTGAAGTCTCTTCAGAAGAAGAGCTATTCGAAAACATGGAGGGCGACGGTCGAGATGGCTTGCGGCCATTGCGGTCATCCTCGTCATCATGTCCATTCCCAGAACCACCACGACGCGAAGCAAGGGTCAAACTCTTTCCAAGACCGTTTGACCGAGCTTGGCTGCTGGGATGACCACCGTTCATACGACCGCCAGTACCGCTGGCACCACGATATGGGTCATACTCTGCATCATAATATTCGTTTGCATATTGGGGCCTCGCAGTTCGAGTGCCCCTAATGGAGCTGGAGGAGAATGGTTGATACATGCTGATATCAGGCTCAACAGAATGAGGCGACGTAAAGGGGCTGATAGTTTCGTCAAGGGCTTGATGGTTGTCGTCAGTGGTGTAGTCGTGGTCAAGGTGTTCGGCGCGCGCGTGAGTCTCGTGCCTCCAATTTGATATAGCGACAGCGGTCTCGGACGTGTAAGAGGCGGTGGGGAAGGAAAAATAATCATTTGGTTCCGCCACAGCCGAATTAAGAAGGTGGATTTCGCCGTCTGCCGAGGCTTGAGCGCTTGGATCACACCAGACGTTGCCGTAACGACTAGACGTCACAGATCCAAGGTCATCAGATGACTTGGATGAGTTTGACGTAGAGCGTGAGAGCGACGACCCTACTGACGCGTCGGGAGAACAGCCTGAAGGCGAGAGCGATGGCAGAGACGACTCGGTGTCTGTAACATAAGGAAATGCGGAGCCCTCGAGCTCCTCCTCATGAGAAAGCAGAAGAGTGGTGTCGGGCGGAGATGAAGATGATGCCCCTGATGAGATTCCTGGGCATGACACATTATCATGGCTGGTATGACCAATTGTAAATGAATGTGCAGCGGTATCAGGATGGTGAGGGTCTGACTCAACCATCCCACCGAAAAGAGATGCCGGCTGGGGGTCGTGTTCGGCAGCGAACAGGATTGATTTAGCTACCACGCCAACATTTTCTGATCGACCAATTTGATCTGGAGGATTGAGTAGAGTGACCGGCAATGACGAAGCACCGTCGTCAACATTTGGATCTGAAACAAAGCCGCTGGGAACGGTTGGCTGCCTGGGCAGGTCGGGTGAACGCAACGGCGAAATATCGTCCAAGTTGTCCCAAGGCTCAAATGGAAGACCGGCTCCGACGCGACCTTTGCGAACCTGTCGCAACTTTGAGTACATGTGTGATACGAGAAGAGATAGTGTTACGCGCCTTCTTGGGGAGAACGACGTTCATCCTCGACAGCGCGTCTAGAGAGGGCAGGGAAGGCTTGGGAGCAAAGGCGGGCTTCTGATGGGCGGGTACGGGTGCACGACTGGAGATGGACTTGCTCCATGCACGCGAATGACGTTGGACAACAGCTGGAGGAGAAGAAGGAGTGGACAGCGGCACGCGGTCAGAAAGGACTGGGGAGAGGGGAGAGCGAGGTTGGGTCGACTTTTGTGTGGTTGGCTTTGGGGTGGAGGGTGTCTGAGCTGGTACGCCGCTGAGGTTGGCAAACGGGTCATCATCTAGCAAGAATGGAGATTCTGCCTCTACAGGGGGGATGAAGTAGTTGGCCATGAGTGCGGGCGGGGTGATGCGCAACGAACGGCGTTGCTTGGACATGCGGTGTCTGTGGCGAGAGCGCGACTTGCCAGGCACACGAGTCTGCAACGGAAAGCGGGTTATGAGCGTGGGCACGGCAAAAATCGACAATCACTCTTTATTTTCTTTTTGGTAAGGTCCATCGATGCCAATTACGAAAAGAACACTTACGAAGATTACTCGGCGCTCGAAACCGTCCCTGGGCGAGTCTGGTGCGAAACGCAAGGTGCGTGGGTGGAGACGGGGGGAATGGGAGCGCAGTGGGTAATTTTTCGAGGGAAAGAGCTGCATCCTGATGTAGGCTGCAGATGTAGCCGCTGTACCGCCGGGGAAAATATTTAGTCCCAATTGGTCTAGCGATGCTGACTCAGCACTACGCCGGTCTTTCCAAGTGTCGTCTACCCTTGATCCTCCTTATTCCCTTCCCTGGATGTCTCTTCCCAGAACTCTTCCCGGCTTTGTCTGGGATCCAGATCGAAACCGCTATTTTCCCGCATCCTCAATTCCCCCGCCTCCGTCCCCACCTCGTCGAATCACCACCCCGTCGCGTATTCGAAAACCGCGCAACTTTTGGCAGAGTATACATCAGGGAAACACCCAACACGTCGAGCATTTGAGGGACCCAAATCGACAGTACGACTCCCACCTTTATTTAGATTATTCATACACGTCCTGATTTGCATCAGCAACCTCCTCAGCCAACACTACGCCGAAACCACGAGCGCCAAGGAACAGCACGTACCCATCTTTGGTGTCATCAGAAATTTTGTTGTACGTATGACGACACGATGTCATCCCATGCCAACCAAACTTGATACATTGCGCAGTCTACTACTACAGGATCTGGCCAAAATTACTGCCTACTGGGTGACAGTACAGGCTGGATCTTTTCACTTAAATGTGCTCAAGGCCACCGTATCCGTCCCCATTGGGCTATGGAAACCAATCTTGGTCTAGATTCCGAGGTATGTCATGTAGTTGCGCCGACGCGTTTATCTTTGACCTTTTGATAGATTTCCTCACTCAACGTATGCGGCTCGTATGTCCTGTACGCATTTATTTTTTTTATTGACATTGGGCGGAAGTTTCAACTCCTATAAATAGCGCCACATCCTTTGGCCCGATCTCGAGCATACATGTTCAGAAATTAGACCAATCAAAGTAGTCCTATTGGTCTCCCTATTGGCCGTCGCTCATCATCGCCCTTCAATCACAGTCCGTCGTCGTTCTTCCTCAATATACGCCAGGGTAACGATATTCGCTGTGCAGATTTTTCCAACACAGATCAAATCGTTCTTGGTACGCTCTTCCTCATCACTTCTGTCACCAGTGTACTAAACTCGTCAGACTAGGAGCCAAACAACATGGATTATATATCACCAACGTCTTTGATACACCCCACACTCGGATTCTCCAAACAAACAGTGATGTTTTCTCTGTTGCTCGCCAACAAGTCAGTTACAAGCAAAGTAATCTGCCTGGTTTTCTCAACCCCTTGTAAAGAATCTGGTTTATCTGGGGACGCGTAACGGAAGCATTCACCGTTTCGACCTTCGGATACCTAAATCACAAGCCTCCCGGGGTCTATTCTCGAATAAATCACAGAGTTCAGTTCTACATATGCAGCTGATTAACGACGTGCAATTTCTATCCTCCTATATGGATGGTCAG
The DNA here is from genome assembly GCF_000300575.1 of Agaricus bisporus var. bisporus H97. Taxonomy (NCBI): domain Eukaryota; kingdom Fungi; phylum Basidiomycota; class Agaricomycetes; order Agaricales; family Agaricaceae; genus Agaricus; species Agaricus bisporus. The sequence continues at coordinate 747,830 of NW_006267370.1, read as the reverse complement.
GTATGCTTTCTTTTTTTCTTTCGTTCTTCGATTTCTTTTGAACGAGTGCAGATACTCATGCACGACATTCGATTCCCATTTTCAAACACTCCCTTGTTGCGATTCACGGGACAAGTGAATGCCTACAGCCCTCATCTAGTGAGCCAATTCACGATTTTACGTCCTTGACAAACAGTTCATGTTTGTCCTATAGGGTATTACAACCGATCCAAATAACGATTTTCTCTTTGCCGGCGGACAAGATCGTCGAATCCGTGCTTGGTCGTTACGAAACGCTGACCCTGTCCTGCCAAAAACAACAAAAAGGAATCTGTCAACATTTTCGAATTCGACTACTAATACATCATCCCTTATGAAGAACAACAACAACAGAAATCCATTACTAGAGGTGTTCAATGATCCTGTACGAACAATACAAATTACGGAAGGAAGGATGGGGATGTGTTTGTGGGTTGGATATGGTAAACAGTTGTGTCAGTTTGGATTAGGGAGACGAGCTGGAGATGATGATGATGATGATGAAGCTTGGCAGCTTTGGGGAGATTTCAGCGTAGGTGCTACTAATCCTTTGGCAACTGGGGATTTCCGATAATTCTATTCTATCTTGGTATGTGTGTGTGTCATTCCGACTCGCATATATTAATTTAATTTCGTGGGATTGATTTACGCCACTGGACATTGTGTTCTCATAAGCCGTAATAATCCGCCGTGAACGGAACTTGTTGTTTTCGGTTTATTGTAAGGATACCGGCGTGAACTGAAAATTTGCAAAAACATAAGAGTTGATGATCCAGGAAAGGAAATTTTGCTGCAGGAAACCTAATACCGGAACTTGATGCTGTGAATTTATTATCTACGGTCGTCGGCATTGCCATACTTGGGGTTCTGAAACTTTGTTGATGATGGATCGTTTATGGATTTCTGTACGCTTCGATATGTTCTTCGAGTATTTGTACTATACTGTACTGTAAAAATCCCCCCTTAAGAAAAAACGATGAGCCGCTGATCTTGAGCATTAAATTTACCCGGATGGATGATGTCACTTCTTTGGTCATTTTTCTCTTTGCGATCATCACCGTGCTAAAGTTACGATTCTTTTATATCTAACCATCTCTTATCAACTGTTACTACCAACCAGTGGAAACAACCAATCTTCCTTGACGTTCTTATTACCACATCACACGCGCACACAAAACTGCAATACCGAAATCCAGATCAAATCTATCTAGTATCATCATGAAATACATTAATGCTAAAGTGAGAAATTCAAAAACTCCCCTCTCATATATACCCCCCCCCCCCCCCCCAAAAAAAAAGCGATGACTTTCAACTATATTTTTGTTATAGGAATTAGCTGAGATGTTGAAAGATGAGAAATTAGTTGTGAAGAAAGATTATATCGTGATTGATGTACGAGATGAAGATCGTGTTGGAGGACATATTATTCATAGTCTTCATGAACCTTCGGCGGAATTTATGATGAATGTGGATCGGTTGGTGAAAGATGTTAAGGATGTGAAGGTGGTTGTTTTTCATTGTGCACTTTCTCAGATGCGGTGAGTTTGTGTTTGATTTTTTTTTTTTTCTCTGGATAGTTTTTTTTTTGTACTTGGAGTTTATGTTGTTGTTATTGTTATTGATTTTCGGTTATGGTTTCTTTTGAAGGGGACCTAAAGCCGCTCGGGTATGTTTTTCTTCTTTTGTGATCATACATTCAGGAGCTGTCTTTGATTTCTTATAGATATACGAGGAAACAAGAAACAATCTATACCCAAACCTCGAAAAAACACAACAAATAGCAATTCTTCGTGACGGATTCGTTGGTTTTCAAGATCAATACAAGGTAGGTACTCACTCAGTATTACAGTCAACATTCAAAACCCCTTTCAATTGGTTTTTTTTTCCTTCGGAGAAATCGCTGACTGCGAGTTTTTTGTTTTTTGTTTTGAAAATAGAATGATGTTAAACTTGTGGAGGGCTGGGATAAAGATGAATGGGAAGCGGATGTTGTACCACTTCCTGAGAATATTTCTGATGTTCTATGTGATACTTCTATGATAAAATCGTCTTGATACAAGGAGGGGCTTTCTTTTTTTTTTTTGGCATTCCTTATAGTAAATCTGTTTTTCTTCAGAAGCGCGGGCCGCAAGAGATGTCAATTGTGTATAAATATATAGAGAGAGGGTAGAATGAATTTGGAGGCAAGGTCGGGTTAATGAGTCTTTTTCCGGAATGTCGCTGCTGCCGGTCAATGTAAGTCGTCGAGTTCCATTCAGGCTAGTATCTTTCCGGTTTTGTTCGATTTTTCAAGTCGCCCATACTGGAAAACACGTAGAGTTATATTTGTTTTCGGGATGAGGGCGACCCCAAACAGTCACTAAAGCGCGCTTTAGCTCCCCGAGTTCTGCTACATGAGAAGTTGAGGGTCGATTTTAGAACTAAAGAACTTTCCTTTCGTTCTTCAACTTTTTCTCACTTTCATCTCTCGGGCCCTATATATTTGATTGTTACGACTCAACTACATACTGATATGAACTGTTAATCAATCTAACATGATAGCCCTGTTGACATGCACTTGAATGTCACTGAGTCTAGGCCTTGTGATATCTTGCTTGATAACTTCTCGGGTGACATATTTAAGGGTACTCTTCTATCTTTTATTCGTCCCTGTTGGTCGTTTCGCTCTCAGGCTGCCATGATTGTCAAGATGAGTGTCCTCGCCAATGGCGTCCCCAGGGAATCGACTTTGAACACTTGCCATTACTACCATCACAGCTCATCAGATCAGGCACCACTAGCCTGTGGCGATGACCCTGCTAATTTAAGAAATTTCCGTTACAACTTACCATCAACCTCATCCCAGCCCAACCCCCGATGTTCTTCCACAGTCATCCCTATCGAACTCGATAATATAACATCTGACTCAACTCCAGGCATCCAAGTTTTGAGGCCGCTTTTCCGGGATCTATTTCGAAATCCAGGAATGGGCAGAAGTGGACTGATCAATGATTCCCTCAGATGGCCCATGAGAAAACTATCCCGGAATGCCGACGACGGTTTTTGACTTGTCTTAACCTACTCGCGTGAGAGGGAGGCACACGACTCAAGACTCTTCATATTACGCGGAATATGAGTATTTGGATATCGGATCGCTTTACTTGGTAATTATTAATGAAGCTGCGCAAAAAGTATATTTATATCCTGATCACTCCATACTGTACCCCAGAATCCTGCAAGCACGAGGATATCGCTCGGAGAGCGGGTAACCACCGTATAGATTTTACCTTGTCTGGCATAGTTCTCTCATTGCGCTATTGGATTTCATCCTTCTCTTTTTCCCATTTGTTCTTCGAGGTTGAGAGCGTGTAGAAATCCTAGATTTTCTGGTTCATCCAAACTTGCGCAGGCTCACAATCGCTACTGGTATCAATCAGGTTTCTACCGCGAATTGCTAATACCAAAAGCCGACAAGGTCCCATCGGTTCCACCTGCAGATAAATGCGTACCGCTTGATGTTTGACACTCCGTTTCCGCAATCCGCGTATCAAAAATCCCATTTAGAAAGTGTGGACAAATTTCAAGGCAAGGAGATGATCCTATTATTTTTGCTTGGCTCGCGGCACTTCTAAGTGCCATGCTTTGCAATTATGACTGATAAATAGTTATGGAGTGTGTCGACCGCGGGTAACTGTTTCGAAAGGCCTCTTAGCTGAGATCGACTCGGAGCTTGGGTGTGAGGCTGCTGACAGGACGAATTCAGAGTGACCTGACAAATGAGTGAAAGATACAGAAAGGTGCTGCGAGATAGATGCTCTTTAGAACACTGAGTGTTGCAGAACAAGTGGAGATTGTATAAGGCGAGCGCTATATGATGCGGCGTCGGTGACTACACAGTTTCCTACTTGGAGAAAAGAACTGCTGACACGAGTCCCTTCACGGGTTTTCATAGTAGACGACTGTATATTAAAATCTAATATACAATAGTTTCGAAGCGTCAAAGAAAATACAGTACGTAGCTCATGTTATATTAACGAAATTTGAAAAATCCGACCCGAATTAGTTTCCGACCTCAGTCTCTTGAAGACGATGATGTTTTGAGTTTCTTTTTAGGCGGCTCGACTTCATCGCCATCACCACCGTTGGGACTCTCCTTTGTCCTCGGTCTCGGTTTCGGTTTCGGCTTGGGCTTGGGCTTGTCGCCACCGTCATCACCATCAACGTCCATAGCAGCGGTATCTTTCACTTTCGGTTTTGGTTTCGGTTTAGGCTTCGGTTTAGGCTTGTCATCGTCATCCACCTCCATTCCATTCTCATCCTCCCCGGATTTTACTTTGGGTTTTGGTTTCGGTTTTGGTTTAGGCGCTGCTTTCTTCTTGCCTCCTTCATCATCGTCCGCATCACTTTCCTCTGCTGCCGCCGACTTCTTCTTGCCGGTTTTTTTTGTACCGTCAGTGGCTTTGCCTTTACCCTTGGCACCTTTAGCTTTTTTGTTACTGTTTTCTGCTGTGATGGCTAGGTCACCGCTAGCATCTGATGCTGTTGCTGCTCCGGAATCATCTGAATCACTATCACTTGGTGATCCCGCGTCAGAATCAGATGCTTCAAAGTCCTCTGTTTGATAGTAGGTGTGGTGAGCATATGTATATATATGATTGCCTCAGAATCGTCGGACGTACCATCATCCTCGCTATCATCGTCACCATCACCACTACCAGTAGTTTTCTTCGAGGGTTTGTTTCTAGTACGCCCACCATCATCGTCCGAATCGATACTCCTCATATCTTCATCATCCTCATCATCATCATCCCCAACACCCGCAGCTAGTATCATATCCACATCAGGCACAGTCTCCGTCTTTATTTTAATCTTCTTATCCTTCAAATATGCGTCAACACTCTCATGTTCTTCTTTATTGATAGACGTAAACGTATGCTCTGCTCCAGATTTTGTTACGATTTTTAGATCAAAAGTACGCGCTGCGGCAGCGCCCATGCTTGCACCAACACGAGAAAACACGACTTGATGAATGTCGGCTATTTCGACTAGGAGGGGTGATTTAGAGACGAAAAAGATGTATTTTTCCAGTAGGAATAAATCGCCTTGAATGGCTTTTAGATTGGCTTTGATACCAGGGTGACCGTCTCGACTACGGCGACAAAAGTAATTGATCAGTGCATGATTGAAACAGGAAAGTTTGTTTACATACCTTTGGAAACTACCAGCCCCGACGATCTTTTTCTTCGCCAGTGCACGGAAGACGCTGGACACAACTTCAAAGGTAGGGTCTTCGTAATTTTTCTTTAGGCGATCGTATTTGGCAACTTCCTCCCTGTGGTAGAACGGTCAGTCATTAGATGAAAAAGGCGTATACATTACACACTCAGTCATGTTAAGTTCGGCAGTGATCTCCTCCTCACGGCTGAATTGCATCACAAGGTATTGATAGCGGGTTTGACCTTGTCTGATGGGTATGCTAAGACCAAGCTGACAGATATTTCAACAAAATACATCCTTCTGAAGAGATAGTGAACCTTACAATAAAGAGCACGCGTTGGTCATCCTTGGGGAGCAAGAAGAGCTTTGAGATGGAATTGTACATGATCTTATAGTCGTAGGTTTTTCCGCGCAGACGCAAATATTCATGTGACATATCCATATCATAACGACCACGAGGTGTCAGGACCAAAATTTCTTCAAAGCTGAGGATGAGATCTCCAGAGACTTGGCCAAGCTCAGCCTTCTCCTTGATGGTATCGTGGAAGACTTGAGCGGCACTAATGTCGTCCTCTTCATCATCAGACTTTTGGGATCCTGCGTCCGAACCTGTGGCCTTGGATTTCTGTGTTCCAGGCACGTGGAAGCGAATTTCCATCATCTCATCGCCAAGAGCTTTACTGCCTTTGCCTAGAGGGGTGAATTCGAGCGAGACTTCTGTTCGACCGGCAATATTAGAGTTCGCGACGTGTCGTAGAGGTAACTCGAATGCTACTTTGTCCTGGACCATGAAAGCTAGGTCCGAGCCTACATTACGCGCAGTTTGAGTCATCACTGTGGCAAGATTACAGCGCCCCCATACCTTGGAAGTCTGTTACGCCCCAATTCCACCCTTTAAAAGAAACCTCTCGCGTTTCTAGTGTGATTCCAAAATGGTTTTTGAGCAAGGAGGCGAGTTTATCGTGGTCCTTTGAGATTTCATAAGCGCTAGCCTACATTATAAAGGTTCAAAGTTGGTCTACCTCTCGCATGAAGCCGTCAAATTTTTCCTTGCGGTGATCACGCATGCCGACGCGCAGCTGGAAGTTCCTGGCGACCCGAAGCCATTGAGCCCACTTGATATCTGTAGAAGCCATTGCTACGACGGCCTCTGAGTCTGAGCCTTTCCAGGCCATGCCGCTGGGTGCGACACGAAATTCTATGCGATGCTGAGATGCGAAGATGGTGGTAGGACTGCGTGTACTCACTGCCGACATCTGGGGCGAGGCTGTGGAAGATGTGGTCGAACTGAGTCGTGGCCATGGAGGTGGTGGGGAGAACGAAGACGCGAACCGGACTTTGGCGGGCCCGTCTCTTTATGGCCGTGCTCCTTCCACCATGGCCCCCATCAACACTGGCCTCGAAGCCCACTCGAGAACTGTCCAGGAGCGCACTTTTTGCAAATGGTCTCTATGTTGTCGCTGCCATGCACGTCCCTCTACTGACCGCGATCACAGGCTCAACACCAAGCTCGAGGCAAATGGCTACCCACCCATGACATCCCTCGTTAAAGACCTTTCCGATGGCGTTAGGTTGATTCAATTAATGGTATGCCGCTGTCAAGTTCATATCTCTGCATTGCTGACGCCGCCATCCCAGGAAATCATGGGTATGCTCGGACTGATGCAGTATGAAAGCGACCCTCACTTGTTCTACTTAGGTGATACCTCACTGGGCCGCTACAATAAAAACCCCCGGATGCGGGTGCAAAAAGCAGAAAATGTGAACAAGGCACTGGAATTTATCACGTCGAGGGGTGTCAAATTGACCAATATTGGACCTGAAGGAATGCAAGCACGTAGTACACTTTGCCCTTCGAATATCCTAACCAGTGTTTTCCATGACAGATATCATCGACGGCAATCTGAAGCTTATTTTGGGCATGATTTGGACCCTGATCTTGCGCTTTACGATTGCCGACATCAGGTTTCTCCGTTTCATCCATCCTCAACATTACTTGCTAACAACTCGCCCAGTGAAGAAGGCTTATCTGCTAAAGAAGGCTTGTTGCTATGGTGTCAAAGAAAGACAGAACCCTATGAGGAAGTCAAAGTTCAAGATTTCTCACTCAGTTGGTCAGACGGGCTCGCTCTGTTCGTCCATCATGCCCCAACGTCGCCCAGCCGCTTATGCCTCCTAGGTGTGCACTTATTCACTGCCACCGCCCAGATCTCCTCGATTATGACAAACTGGACAAGGTGGAGGGATCGCGTTTCTCATCAGCTCAGTTAATCTAACGTTTACCTTTGTAGACGGACCGTCATGGGAATACAAGGCTTGCATTTCAAGTAGCTGCCGAACATCTTGATATTCCTGTCA